>NC_079449.1:38064534-38364534 GCF_903798145.1 Danio aesculapii
GCACAGGGATGCAGTCGGGGCGGTGTATCATGATGTTGAGATAATACTGCCCCGACGCCGGTGGTGGATGCGTCCACTTCCACCACGAAAGGAAGATTTGGGTCAGGATGAGTCAGGAGTGGGGCCCTTGTGAACTCCTTCTTAAGAAGGCGGAAGGCTGCGGCTGCTTCTTTGGTCCACTCCAGTCCTTTGGGTTTACCCTTGAGGAGATTAGTGAGAGGTGATGTAATCCTGCTGTAGTCCTTGATAAACCGTCTATAAAAGTTAGCAAACCCAAGAAACCTCTGGAGCTCCTTAATGGAAGTGGGTTCTGACCAGGATAGAACAGCCTCAATTTTCTTCCCATCCATACGTATACCGGTTTGGTCAATGATGTATCCCAAGAAATGAATCGACTTCTGGTGGAATGAGCATTTCTCCGCTTTGAGGTAGAGGTGATGTTCTCTCAATGTGTGTAGGACCTCCGCAACGTGTTGGCGATGTTCGGCCTCACTCCGGGAGTAAATGAGGATGTCATCTATGTACACTATTACACAGTGGTGAAGAAACTCCCGGAGGACTTCATGAATGAAGTTTTGGAATACGGAGGGGGCGTTGACCAGACCGTAAGGCATGACCTCATATTCATAGTGGCCAGTAGGGGTCACGAATGCTGTCTTCCATTGGTCCCCCTCACGTATTCTTATCAGATTATACGCGCTGCGGAGGTCCAATTTAGTGAAGACTTTAGCTTCTCGGAGCTGTTCCAAAGCGGCTGGTACCAGAGGAAGGGGATATCGGTATTTTACTGTACCGTATTTAGGACCCTGTAGTCGATGCATGGACGCAGCCCTCCGTCCTTCTTGGCCACAAAGAAGAAGCTTGAGGCGGCTGGTGATTTTGAGTGACGTATGTACCCCTGACTCAGAGCCTCCCTTATGTAATCTTCCATTGCCTGATTCTCTGGAAGCGAGAGCGGGTAGATCCTACCTCTTGGCAACTGGGCATCTGGAACTAGGTCGATCGCGCAGTCCCATGGCCGATGCGGCGGTAGCTGGGAAGCTCTCTTGGGGCAGAAGACATCATGAAAGGAGCTGTACTCCTTAGGAATGTGGATAGACTGCTTCTCAGGAGGGCTCTCGACCGATGTTGCAAACAAAGAAATGGGGTTCCGACCTTGAAGAGGGAGATTTGGAAAACAGGCAGGTGTACATCCAGATCCCCATTTCTTTATCTCTCCTGTGCCCCAAGAGATGATGGGATCGTGCTTCACCAGCCACGGGCGCCCTAGAATGATGTCCATATTTGCACCCTCCAGAACCAGAAATTGAATCCTCTCTTGATGTAACAACCCCACTTGAAGAAGGATGTCTTCGCATTGTCGATGGATACGGGTCGAAGATCGAGTGCACTGGGTTATCGGTTGTATCTGGTATATATGCGAGGACGCCTCAGTACGGAGGTGGAGTTGACGACAGAGGGATTGGGAGATGAAGTTCCCTGCTGACCCGGAGTCGATGAGGGCTGTGACAAGGAGAGAAATAGAGGCAGTAGTTATTTGTACGGTGGTAGTAAGTGGTTTACATTGTTCAATATTCGTACTGAATACACTCACTGAAGTCCGAATGGGACGAAGGGGACACTCCATACGGGTGTGTCCACTGACACCGCAGTATAGACACAGACCCCGGGTCAGCCTCCTCTGTCGTTCCGCTGATGTCAGTCTTCCAGACTCTATTATCATGGGTTCTGGTTCTGGAGAGGCTGTTGACTCAGGCGATTGGAGGAGTGCAGACGAGGGGGTGATGGTGTCCTGTTGATAGGAACGGAGACGATCGGAACATCGGAGAGAATGTTGGATGAATCTCTCCAGACCCATTGTATCATCTAATGTGGCCAGTTGGATTCGGAGAGTGGGTTCCAAGCCGAGCCGGTACGTGGTCAACAACGATCTCTCATTCCATCCACTTGCAGCTGCTAGAGTGCGAAACCGGAGAGCATATTCCTGTGTAGATAGAGTACCTTGCTTTAGATGATACAGCTGCTCTCCAGCGGCTACTTCCCCATCAGAACGTCCAAACACCTCTTTGAAATACTCCGTGAAGGTAGTGATGGAATTCATGACCGGCCCGGCTTGGTTCCAGATCGTCTCAGCCCATTTAAGTGCAGGTCCAGAGAGTAGAGATACGATGTAGGCGATCTTCGACTTATCTGTGGGATATAGAGAAGGTTGCATTTCGAATATGAGGGAACATTGTAACAGAAAACCATTGCACTCCCCCGCTCCGCCTGAGTAGGGCGCTGGTCGGGCCATGGGACTGGAAGGAAGGGCCGAAGAAGAAACTGTGGAGGCGGAAGTGCTCGGTGCTGGTGGTGCGTTGGAAAGTGGAGCTGGTGGCTGTAGAATCCGCTTCAACTGGTCCACCAGCTCTTGAAGGTGATCGGGGGTGCTCATGTTGTCGTCGTTATGGGTCCGGGCTTCTGTTATGAAGCGGACAGGAGACAGAGGTAAGGAAACGTTAGGGTGTTTATTAAATGACAACAAGGAGCACATGAAGGATAGCCAGGAGGATCAGGAATGATGTTGGGGTCTTTTCCTCCGTGGCTGGGTAACAGGAATACACGAGGATGGACAGCACACACCAGATACAGCTGACAGAGGATGACACAGACTTGGAAGGACTGGAAGACAGGACGATTCGGGAGGACCAGGAAGACTAGGAGGAATACAAAGAGAACAGGTAAGTAAATCGTTTGTTTTAGCTGAGGATGACTACGCTGAGTGGTCGCTCAGTTGTCCGCTTTCGTCGAGACGAGCCCGGACAATGAGCGACTGGAGTGCTGTGCTTTTATCTGGTGCTCGTGAATGTGATGCAGCTGTGTGCTCATTAGAAGTCAGGTGATGGTGATCTTCGTGAGTGGGGGTCGTGAGAGCCTGACCAATCCATGACATTATATAGCAAGCCTGAATGCTAATAAAATTTAATAAGATTAGAATTCAAGCTTTCTAAATTGCCATAATCTAAAGTAAACTAAAAGCAGAACCTTTATAAATATACTTTGTGGTCCTCCCCTCTCCCCAGTCACATGGCCCATTATCAGCACATTATACGGGCCTTTGTCTTCTCAGGTGTGAATCACTGCATTTGTAATGATAGTTGCACAGCCACAAGACCCTATCATACACCCGGTGCAATAAAGCACAAGACATGCGCGCCATGATTTGTTGCTATTTTCAGACCAGCGCAACTCTTAATTTTAATGTTTTGCACCACGTTGTTTAAATAGCAAATCAATTGGCCCCATTTTGTGGACTCATTGTGCCGGTCTATAAAGGAGGTGTTTTAAGGTGCATTGTTGGCGCATTAGTATGTTGATGAACTTGAAATAGACAGGGCTGTTGACTAACTAAAATCTGGTCTAAAGTCCAATGCAGAGCACATTAGTTATGCGCCTATGCAGGTCCAAATTCTTACACATTGCTAAATACACAATGTACAGCAAAACACAAGTATCGTTATAAAAAAATAATAATAATGATTAAAAGATTAAAATGTAGAAAAAAGACATTATTTTCTACATTATCTCCATGCCTTCTTCATGTCGGAGGGCTTTTTGGATATAACATATCAATGTTTTTTGACCACACTTCATTATTATTGTTATTTTTTAATTTGCTGAAAAATTTGAAACAAATCTTTGCGCTTAACAAGCAAAATTAAATATGTAGGCTAATGGATGTCTTCAGTGGAGTGTGTACAACACCGTTTCCTTAACCACGAAAGTAAAGAAGTGAAGTAAAGAATAAAAGTAAAGTAAAGTAAAATATTTATATCGGTATGTTCAGTAAAAATAATTTAATGGAGAAAAACTAAACTAATACTGTATGCAAATGATCAATATCGGTTTATGTTTCGGATTCAGATGAAAAGTATCTGTATCGGTATGTTCAGTAAATTTAATGGAGAAAAAACCTAGCTGTATAGTAGCATTTGCAAATGACCAAAATCTGTATTGGAATTAGCCAAAAATCTGTATCATTTTTTACCCCCCAAAATATCGGTGCATCCCTGTTAGGAACTATTATTTTCCATATTATCATAATAATTTTCTACAAAATATCACTGTCCTCCATTAGGATACATCACAAGTCTTTCTGGGCCACTGTATGGAACAACAAGTGGGCATATCCTAAAGATTGTGTGGACTAAAAACCTTGAGTTTAGGCAGAAGCTGTATTGGCTGTAGTGCCTCCGTAGTGGCAGCTGTGTGGAACCTAAACAACAGTTGTCAGATTTGCGGCTTGGATGGGGAAAAAAATCCCCATTCAGTGTTCTTTTGATTCCAATCTCCAGGCTTCAATCTGCTCCCTCGTGTCGTGTGCCGCCACTGAGCAGGAGAACAGATGGCGCCTTTCAGCAAGACGGAGAATTGTGGAGAGGAGTCCCTCTAACTCCTGAGAGAGAGAGAGTGGGGAAAGAGGAAAAGAAGACAGGGAAATAAGAGAAGGTGAATGGAGAAGGTGAGGAAAGACAGACAGCGGAGGATGAACGAAAGAGAAATGGGAAGATGATGTCTCTCTCTACTGTACATGAAGTTATCTATTGAATGAGGATGTCAGATATCTCTTTATACTATTTTTCTTATTTACATGAGACTAAATATCTGCTGAAATCATTAGTGTGTGTGCGTGCGTGCGTGCGTGCGTGCGTGTGTGTTGGTGTGTGTGTTGGTGTGTGTGTGTGTGTTGGTGTGTAGAGGCACAACAAAATTAGGAGAAAGGCTCATTATAAAATCCTAACAGGAACATGTAGAGAATGTATATTGCCTTGCTTTTCTCCAGATGTGTATAATAAAATCAAAATAAACTCTTTGACTTTCCTGATACCGATACAGAACCATTTCTGTAAATTCAATCAAATAATAGTTTGACCACATGTAAATTACATGTTTATTTTTTATTTTATTTACATTTTAAAGGGGACCTATTTTGCCACTTTTTACAAGATGTAAAGTCTGCTTGAACTTGGGCTGGGTGTTCTCATATACCATATAAGTCATCTCTTATAACGATATATGTGATGATACACAAACATTTCTATAAATGTATTAAATGAATAGTTTATATATATTCACCAGATGTAAAGGATTATTTCTTTTTTTTTTCATTTTAAAGTACATACTTTAATTTACTCATTCATATGTAATTATTTCTCTCATTTTATTTAGTGCTTCAAAATAAGATTTATATAATTAATCAAATATAAAACACTTTTCAAAAATAAATGATTACAGGTCCAGCATATAAATAGTAACACATAAATATTGCTAAATAAAATGCAAAATGTAAACACTGACCTCTCAACATTACAGCTTTTTTTAAGATGCTGTTATTTATGTTTCTGTCTGCATTCCTGTAATGAGGTGCAAAATTGGGTTCATATAAATTACAAAACAGTATTACCATAAAACAGGGGTGTCGAACTCTGTTTCTGGAGGGCCGCAGCCCTGCACAGTTTAGTTCCAACCCTGCTTCAGTACATTTACCGGAGGTTTCAAACAAGCCTGAAGGGCTCAATGGGCTCTATTTTAACAATCTAGGCGCAAAGTCTAAAGTGCAGGGTGCAAAAGCATTAAGGGCGTGTCCGAACCCACTTTTGCTATTTTAAGGACGAAAAAATACGCAGAGTTGTGCTTATTCTCCTAATGAGTTATGTGTGTGTTTTGAAAATAAACCAATCAGAGTCTCATCTCCCATTCCCTTTGAGAGTCAGTTGTGTCGTGCCATGGCTCATTTGCTATTTACATGGTGGACTTTGTAAGTGGAAAAACTGAAGCCTTCACTAGTGAGAAAACAGTTAAACAGACCATCTGCAGCGAGGATAAAGAACAAGCCTCCTCCAATCAACCTCTTTTACTATCTCTTTTTCTTTCGTGGATAAGGAAACAGTGTTGTATGCACAGACATCCATTAGCCTACATAATTATTTTTGTTTGTTAAGTGCAGAGATTTGTTTCAAAACTATTTCTAAATTACATTTTAATTTCCAGCAAACTAACAGGTGAGTAATAATAATGAAGTGTGGTCAAAAAAAAAAAAAAAAAAAGAGTTGTATCCAAACACACGTCCTATGTTCCATAAGGACCAAAACCTGACAGATGGACAAATTAAAGCTTGTTTTTAACAAATATAAAAACATAAAATAATAATAATACCAATAATAACAACATTATACATAAGCAAGTTGTTTCCCTAGTGATGGGTTCTAGCTGGAAGGGCATCTGCTGCGTAAAACATATGCTGGATAAGTTCATGCGACCCCTGATTTATAAAGGGACTAAGCCAAAAAGAAAATGAATGAATGAAAAGCAAGGTGTCATGAATAAACTGAAAAAAAAGCCCCCTGAGATGAAGAAGGCATGCAGGCAGTAGTTTTTATATTTATGTAGAAAATTATAATTTTTGTAATATTTTAATCCTTTAATTATTTTTCATTTGTAGAGATATTTGGATATTGCTGCACATCCTGTGTTATTGAACAATGTGTAAGCGAGGCGCACAACTGACGAGCTCAGCGCTGGATTATTTTAGTTCCTCAAAATAGCAATGCGCCAACAATGCACCTTAACACAACTCTTTTCTAGACCGGAACACCCATGAGTACACAAAGTGGCACAAATGGATTTGCTATTCAAACAACATGGCGCAAAGTGGGAAAATTAGGGTTGTGCTGGTCTGAAAATAGCAACACATCACGGCAGACACGTCTTGCGCCTTATTGCACCGGGTATGATTATGTCATTATGTCAAAATAATATTACCATATACTTTTTCCGTGAATCTATGTTTTGAATTTTTACAGCAGATGTCACATCCATAATAATAATATATATATTATATATCATCATATATATCATAAATCATCATTAATTGCACAGCCTTAGCTTAATCTGTGGAATTATTTTGAATAAGACTTGTAGAATGAACTGGTTTTGAATGACCTGAAATTAATTTCATTTTAGTCAAAATCAAACTTATCCAAAACTGCGTTCATTTGCAAAACATGCGTGAACTTTCCAAAAAACTGTAATTGGCCGGTAAACATTATTGAATTACCATTGTTCTGTTGTGATACGGCAATAGGTGGGAATAGCTTTAAAGCCCACTGTTTTTGAGTTTGAAATCTTAGTAGTGCTTTAGATAAAGTACCAATTCTCACAATTAACTATTGGCTTATTACCTTCCCATAATTAAGATATTGGCTGTTTATTAATAATTCTAAAATACTTTTTCTGCATGATCTTACTGTGTCACTAATCGTATTCCCAATACCTACATGTAACTATTATTTTAATAACTACTAATAAGGAGCACATTAGAAGTTCATTGAGGCAACATTCAGCATTTATGAATAGTGAGAATTGTATAACATAAAAAAATGTGATTAAAATCCTTTCTAGTTCATTTCCTCTGTTCAGTTTGTCAAGGCCAGATGAGTGAAAACATAAACAATGAAGCTAATTCATTCTAGAAACTGAACTGTAATGATACTTTGTTTTCACTGGAGTGCCAACTACAAGCATTTTTTTGGATTCAGTGCTTTCGTAAAGGGGCAGCTCACCCAAAAATGAAAATCATGTTTGCTAGCAGGATAAGCACTGCTCAAATATTTCAAACTTCTTTTCACCCCTAAAAAAAAAAAAAATTAAATTAAAAAATCTTAACTGTGAGTATTTTGTGCACTATGGTTCTTTTGTTTTAAGTATAAATTAAATTTGAGGTTTATTTGAAGGAAATAAAAGCCCATATCATCAACTTTGATATTGATTATTCTTTGGACTAATTGTTTGCTTGTGTCTAATTACTGGATTTTATTATATCCTCTGAGAAAGCAGGAAGTGCTGCAGTGATGGTTTAAATGTGTTGTTTGGGTCAGGCTTAATTGGAGCTTTTGTCTCTGTGGTCGTTAAATGCTGTTTTATTAGGCTCTTTTATTTTCCATTAATGCATGGACAATGAAAGAAAACATTTGTGTATTTACTATTTGTTCTCAGCTCTATCGCTTGCATTCCGCAGCTCCTCAAATGCAAACATATTGATTGTATAATTTATAGCAGATTCTATGAAAATAATGGCTTTGCCAATTGTGATCCGCCTTACCCACTTGTATTTGTGTGATTTCTTGACTTGATGGTACTTTTAGTAGTGAATATGGTAATGATGCTTATTGCTTTTTCCTTTTTTTTTTTTTTGTTTTGTCTGGAGATTTGGGTGAAACACCATGACTGGCCAGTTTATATTTATTCATTTATTTAAACATTTACATATTTATATACATTTGAACATCCATTAATTTGTTTACATATTTATTCATGCATTTAAGCATTCGAGTGACTTTTCCCTCTAGAGAGGATACAATTGGACAGAAATATTTTTAGTGCAAGATGAGTCATCAGTATTTTCGGTCTGTTTTCAAACCAGAGCAGTGTCTTTTCAAAGTCTACATTTTCCGAAAGCTACTTTTGTCAAATTTTAGGTAAATGCTAGCATGCTATATTACCTCATCACTAACATAAAAAGCCTTAGAGATTACAATTAATCAAGTTAAATTGGAGGGTGGGGCTTTTTCCCTCTAGAAGGCATCGAATTGGACAAAAATATTCATAGTGCAGGATTAGTCATCTGTATTTTTGATCTCTTTTAAAACAATAGAAAGGCTAGCTTTCAAAAGTTTATATTTTCCAAAAGCTAACGTTGTCAAATTTTAGGTGAATGCTAGCATATTGGATGACCTCATCACTAACAGAAAAAAGACAGTTTAATTAGTCAAGTTGCATTTAAGGGTGGTGCTTTTACACTCTAGAGAACATTGAATTGGACAAAAATCTTTGTAGTGCAGGATGAGTCATCAGTATTTTCTGTCGGATTTCAAACAAGAGAAAGACTAGCTTTCAAAAGTTTATATTTTCTGCAAGCTAAGGTTGTCAGCTTTTAGGTGAATGCTAGCACACTGGATGACCTCTTCACTAACACAAAAGCCTTAAACATTTTAATTAGTCAGGTATTAAAGGGTGGGACCTTTTCACTCTAGAGAGCATCTGATTGGACAAAAGTCTTCATAGTGCATGATGAGTCATCTGTATTTTTGATCTGTTTTAAAACAAGAGAAAGGCTAGCCTTTAAAAGTTTATATTTTACAAAAGCTAATGTTGTCAACTTTTAGGTGAATGCTAGCATACTGAATAACCTCATTACTAACACAAAAAGCATTAGACATTTCAATGAATCAAGTTTAAATTGATGGTCGGGCTTTTTCACTCTGGAAAGCATCTGATTGGCAAAAATCTTTGTAGTGCATGTTGAGTCATCTACATTTTTGATCTGTTTTAAAACAAGAGAAATGCTAGCTTTTTATATTTTCGGAAAGCTAATGTTGTCAAAGTTTAGGTGAATGCTAGCATAGATGACCTCATCACTAACACAAAAAGCGTTTAACATTTTAATTAGTCAAGTTGATTTGAAGGGTGGAGCTTTTTCACTTTTGAAAGCATCTGACTGGACAAAAATCTTCATAGTGCAGGATGAGTCATCTGTGTTTTGGTCTGTTTTAAAACAAGAGAAAGGTTAGCTTTAAAAGTTTATATTTTGCAAAAGCTATTATTGTCAAATTTTAGGTGAATGCTAGCATACTGGATGACCTCATTACTAACACAAAAAGCCTTAGACATTTTTATTTGTCAGTTATTTAAGAGTGGGGCTTTTTCACTCTAGAAATCCTCTGATTTCTTCTTTATTTCAAATCTTTGTAGTGCAGGATGAGTCATCAGTATTTTTGATCAAATTTCAAAAAGCGAAAGGCTAGCTTTTAAAAGTTTGTTTTCTGAAAGCTAATGTTGTGAACTTTAGGTTATGCTAGCATACTAGATGAGGCTGTTTGTGCGATAACGTTTTTAATCTAAAACGACAAACTTTATGTGCTTTTTCATGTCATTGCAAATGTTTATGGAGGTGTAGATTAATAGCAAGTGCAAACAGACACAAAACAATGGTGGAGTTCCTTCTCAGTGTGTTCCTTCTCAAACTTGGATTTACTTCACACTACAATCAATAGTGGAGAGAGATTTTACACACAAACAGCAATACATACACATCAGTGCGAGCCGTCGACTGCACACACACACTTTTGACCACGTATGGTTTACATTGTACATACGCATTTTACGTTTGTTTTTTTTTTGAAGAAGAGAAAGGCTAACTTTTAAAAAGTAAACATTTTCCGAATGCTAATGTTGTCAACGTTTAGGTAAATGCTAGCATACTAGATGACCTCATCGCGAACGCTCAAAGCCTGAAAGCAACAAAATGTTCATTTAAATTTCATGGGGTATTTCCAGAAAGTCACTCGGCTGAATGCTTTTGAGGTCCCAGCCAAAAACTCCAATCGACTAGAGAGTTCACCATCAAACGAATCATCAGTGCATGAATCCTGAATGTCGAGGGACTGTTTTTAAGCTTTCTCACTGTGAAAATGTGTACTGTATATTTCTGCTCATTTTTTTTTTGGACGGAGGGATTAAAGTGATATTGTTGCTACAGAAGTTTCGCTCTTATCAGAAACGAATGTCGAAGCTCTGGATATATCAGCACTTCCGTAGCTTGACCTTTTGATGGTAAATCCATGCCTGAGGTGTTGATGGGTGTTTTGACCACCGATAATCTCCGAGACAGCTGTGAAACTTCAATTGCTTTGTCATCTGGCTTTCAAAATAAAACCAGCAAATGATGTTTATCCAGGAAAACATCACAGATCCAATGATGGACATGATGGGCACAAATACTTCTGAAAATCCATTGTTTATATTGGATATGAAAACATTTTAGATATCTATTTTTTTTCAGACACATCTATTAATGCAGATCAGTTCAGCTCTGCTAACAGAAAGGAAATGTGACATGACTTCTCTATTACAATAGTACCAAAATGTATTTAATTGGATGAAAACCTGTGCAGTTCAGGATGAGTCAATTTGATTAGCTGTTTTCACAGAAGTAAAAGACAAAAAATTTAACTGCATTTATCAGTTTAAATATAATTTTGTTAAGATTTAGGAACACTAAATTACCTTAATGTTATCAAACAATCTTTTTTTGTGTGTGTTTTCACTGTACCAAAATGATATTTGACAGAATGGTTATTTATTTGCTTACAAGACAAAAGTCTTGTAGTCAATCCCAGTTGTAAACGCAACAAATAATAATTTGACTACTAGTTGATCAGTTGGAAAAGTAGCAGAAGGTAGGTTTTTCTGTTGAACTGCATCCCAATCATCACAAATACTACAGAAGACATTTTGGAGCCTGCATGGCCTCAAGATTCACACAGAAATCAGTCGAGTTTGGAGAAGGAAAAATTATGGTTTGAGGTTACATTCAGTATGGGGGTGTGCGAGAGATATTGGCAACATCAACAGCTTGAGGTACCAAGACATTTGTGCATTTTTGAGGGCAAATTCTTCAGCAGGATAACGCTCCTTCTTATACCTCAGCCTCCACATCAAAGTTCCTGAAGGAAAAAAGAAGGTGAAGGCGCTCCAGGATTGGCCAGCCCAGTCACCAGACATGAACATTATTGAGTCCTGCAAGAACACTTTCTTTGCCATTCCAGATGACTTTATTAATATGTTATTTGAGTCATTGCAAAGATGTATGGGTGCAGTCCTCCAAGCTCGTGGGAGTCATACACAATATTAATGCTTTTTTCACTGCACCATGACTTTATATTCTATACTGTACATTATTTTTGTTGAGTGACAGGACTTTTGACTGAGCAAATACAGATTTTACTGTCCTATTTAAAGGAGTAAAAATCAAATCATGATCATATTTTATTTTGGTAAAATAAGCTTAAACTAGAGGCTTTGACTTTCATATAAACCTCTTCTGATACCAAATGATCAACTAGAAGTCAAGTTAATATTTGTTGTTCCTAAAACTTGGATAGGCGACAAGACTTCTGTCAGGTAGTCTATGCTGATGCTAATGGCTTTATTTACTTTAGCTTGGAACACATAAAAAAATAATAATAGTAAAATTAAAAAATGTATATAAAAAAAATATAGAATAAGAATATATCATCAAATCATATAACATATACTTAACAATTTGAATTTGCTTATTTTCTTATGTGACAATTTGATATTGCTTATATTGGATAAATGTGATACTTGTACTGAAGAAAAAGAACCTAAGTGGTGTCTGAATTGTGACTAAATTATTTCTCAAATTGGTATGAATATTTCATGAGGAAATAAGTGTGAATTAGCATGAATTCCTAATGTTTGAAGATGAATTAGAGACATATTGGAAATATCATGTAACTTGTGAAAGCTTCACACTGTTTCTCACTTTCAGTATTTACTTTAAGCCTTTATTTAAATTTTGCCCAAAGCAAGTACAAACATGGTGTGAAGGTGTAAGTGACGGAAGTCACAAGGTGATTGTCTTAATTTTAGTGCTAGCTTGTTGTACATTCAGAGATCTTGTTATGTTGTAGGCAACAGCCAGGAAACCTGGGCTAACTTATTATTACTCTTTGATTCTGCTGTCAGCTTCAGTCTTTTCAGCCTTCGGCTTTCTCCTGGTAACCATAACAGTTATAGTCAACATAAAGACATGCCTCTGTTCATAACAAAAGAACACACCTCTGCATTTCTAGATATAGAAACACAAAGAAATCACATTGACTAAGGGTGCTATTTCATGAAGACAATGGCCAATACAAATTAAGTTACAAAAATTGTGTCATGGAACTGCCTTTTTTTGGCATTTGAGAAGTGTACAGTTAACAAATCAAGTACATGAGTGAATATACAGATTAAAATGTTACTCTCATAAATGTATTTGGAATTTTTTTTTTGCAATTTTAATTGCAACGTTTAATTCCAAAGTACTTAATTCTAAAACTTGCAGTTAGTGATTTTTGTACGATTAGTTGTGGACCAACTTTTATCATTGCAAACTGGATACTTGGATCTTTTGAATCAGTGTAGTGTCCCAATGTATTGTACCAGTAAGTTGTTAATAAGAGACTCACTCTGTTCGTATGATTTGAATCGGTGATTTAACTGGAGTCTTAACCTGGGCACATCAATTGAATTATTGAATCTTTAACTAATAATTTGAATCTGTTAAATTGAGTAAATTGAGTAATCATTTGGAAGAGTCAATTGTTAACTAGAGACTCTGATTAGGCTGGTTGGATCATTTGAGTCATTTACCTGGAGACTCACTGTGACTGGATAAAATATATCAGTGTGTCATTAATGGAAACTCTTAAAGAGTCATCTGTTAAATGAAGACACACTCTAAACGAATCATTTGAGCCATTGATTTGTTAAATGGTGGATTATTTGAATCAGTGAATTGGTAACTGCAGACAACACCTAAACAGCTCATTTGAATCAGCTAATCGTTAAATGGAGACTCACTCTGACCGACTCAAGAACTGATGCAATCACATCACTGTAGTTCCCAAAGAATTGATTTGCTAAATGACTGGACATGTTAACTGGTAGGAATCATCTCATTCTCTAACCAAACACCATTATCTTGTGCCAAAGTTAGTGATGCTTTCTTCTCCGCTACATTTATAACAGAAAACCGTAGATGATAGCATGGTTTTGATGTATATTATGGTACACATTCAAGACTATTTAGTCTTCTAAATGTTTCCTCTTATTAAATTTTATGCACCTTTGGAGCACAGAAAGTGTGTCGTTGAATCTCTCTGCAGAAAGCTGTGCTAAATATTTGATGCTTCAACATGCTCTTTAGGCCTTTCTGCCCACTAAGCACAGCACTGTCATAAACCCATACTGCCCGATGGCCTCGTATACTTCACCATTTTATGGATGGAGGAACTGCGGCACTAACTCATTTCCTGCCGTTTCAGCCCTCTTTTCACCATCGGCAGCTGTGCTGTTGTGCGTCGGCCAATCGATGCCCCTTCATTTTGCGATTATATTTTTGTTCGCCATCAAACCGTGCTTATAAGTGAAATCCAGTAGCTCCAGCAGATTCGCATTTGATCCGCGTACCGGATTGTTATTGTTGATCAAATAATGCATGTGTGGGATAATGCATGCAACATCCGACTTCATCTCTTTAATTTGCTGGAAGAGGCAGCATAATGGTACGAATTCACTAGCCATAATGCAGTCTTATTGATTATAATGACATGATTTACAAAGCTCTTAGCAAGAGGGAATTCACACCAAGTGAACTACAAGGCAGTCATTTTCACTGTTGATTTTTTTTTTTATTTATAATGCAATAGCTATATGTTGAAATAAAGCCCATATAACCACAGTGCCCTGATGTTTATTTTAAAATTTTATTTTAACAGTGTTGTTTTACCAAAACACAGAAGAGTTCTGGCAAATTCCACCTTGAATTGACATAATAATATTCATTATAAATGGCAAATTCTCAAAAGTATGCCAGTTTTGTAATTTAGATATTGAAGCAATTGAACACTTGTTTTTCCAATGTAATTTGGTACACACATTTTGGGACGAAGTATCAGTTTGAATACAACAGAAAATATTTGTAAGACTTATCTTCTCATGGGAAATTATTAAGTTTGGATTAATACTTAAGGATAAAAAGATATCTTATAAAATGAAAAATTTGTTGTTATCATAAAAATTTTATATTCGTTATAATTACACAACATTTATAATTGTTTGTTATTTTTTGTTATTTTATTCATTTTTATATGTTGTATCTTTATTATTAGTATATGAGAATGGAAAGATTGTGAATGTCAATTGATTGTTATCTCAGTCTTCTCTGTAATTTTAAAAAAGTATTAATGCCTTTTTGGGGGTGACGCAGTGGCGCAGTAGGTAGTGCTGTTGCCTCACAGCAAGAAGGTCACTGGTTCGAGCCTCGGCTGGGTCAGTTGGCATTTCTGTGTGGAGTTAGCATGTTCTCCCTGCATTCGCGTGGGTTTCCTCCGGGTGCTCCGGTTTCCCCCACAGTCCAAAGCCATGCGGTACAGGTGAATTGGGAAGGCTAAATTGTCCGTAGTGTATGAGTGTGAGAGTGTGTATGGATGTTTCTCAGAGATGAGTTGCGGCTGGAAGGGCATCCGCTGCGTAAAACGTGATGGATAAGTTGGCAGTTCTTTCCGCTATGGCGACCCCAGATTAATAAAGGGACTAAGCCGAAAAGAAAATGAATGAATGCCTTTCTGTTGTTGTTCAAGCATTGATAATATTTTTTTTATTGGCAAATTATTAAATCATAGGCTACTGTTTATATTTTTTCATGTCATTTAATTTATATCTTTTTCTTGAAAGTTTTTATTTTGCATTGAAATACACACTGGCAATGTTTTTATTAGTTATAGAATCATAAGATTAGTTTTTATTGTAGAATTAATTATATTGAAAATATTGATCTACTTCAAATTTGTATCTGTAATTAAGCTACAATAGCAGGCTCTGTGGCTGTCGGTGAGCTAATACATTTTTGACATTCATTACAATTTGAGTTATGAGAGCTGATGTTTATGCATTTAATTATGGAGTATACAATATCAAGCTTTTTTCAGCACTTCCCAGAGTGTTAGATTTAGATTTAGACGGTCACATCTTGTTTCTAGTTAATCACATATTGCCTCTATACTATTCAGGTCTGGACTCTGTGGAGGCCATTTTATGACTTTCAGTGTTTTTCATCAGCTGTTTTTTTTTTTTCTTGTCACCCCTCCAAATGTGATTTCACTCCATTAGCAATGTGTTTGGTATCTGTAATTAGCTACAGCAGGCTCTGTGGTTGTCGGTGAACTAATTCATTTTTGACATTCATAACAATTTCAGTTTTGAGAGCTGATGTTTGTCCAATTGATTATGGAGTTTGTGATTTAACTTTATTTTAAGGGGACCTCGTTACAATGTAACTTCCTATAACTTCTGAGATATTCCACAACATTTGTTATCTGTCAAAATAACTAATATATAGGTTATATGTGTTCATATACACAGAATGAAAAAAAGAACAAAAGTCAATATTTTGTGTGTTCCCCTTCGGATGGGGAACTCCAATGCTATGTGGAAACTTCCACTATGGGGATTTCGTCAGAAACCAATCATCTGAAAGAGTATAAAAACAGGCCAATGAAATGCCAATGAGTTGGCAGCGTCAGCGTGCACAGCTGGCGTCAATGACAATCGGTCATGCTATAAAGACGCAGGCAGTGCCATGCTCGACATCCTTTCGCTTTCAGAGCCTTTCACGAAGCTTCTGAGAAAGTCTTTGAGGGTATCTCCTGTCTACAGAGAGAGATCGAGAAGCAGCTTCTCCCGGTCCAGAGCGTGTATACGCAGTGGCAGATGGTCGAGCTGGGTATTTCTCCCTTGCCTGGCGTCCTTTGGGTCCGGTCCTCCAAGAGCGGTTTGTATATAGGAAAAAAGCTTTCCTAAAAGAGCAACACGGTCGATTTCCTATCCCCGGATGATGGGCACGAGCACAGCATTTCATGTCTGGGGGTCCAGCATGTTAATGCGGTGCTCGCGGGCAGTGCATGCCATCACTGATGTCATGTCTGTTGCGCAGTTAAGATCGCGGCTCGCTCTTGCAAAAGAGCCACCCACCCCAGTTGTCCCCCGCACTACGGTCGGCACTCGGGCAGATCCAGCCTGATCTCACGAGAAAACGTAAGTATTTTACGTTTTGACAGTTTAGTGGCTAATTCGTACGAATTCATACGAGTTCAGTCGTACGAAATGGTACGATTTTAAAAAGGAGGCGTGGCACCTAACCCCGCCCCTAAACCCAACCGTCATTGGAGGATGAGCAAATCGTACTAAATTGTACGAATTAGATCGTACGAATTCGTACGAATTAGCCACTAAAAAAAAAAAGTTACGAATTGCTGTGAGATTGTGTTGGCAGATCTGAGGGTTTCAGTGGGAGTAAATCCGCCGCCCCCGGGCCGCGGACCTCTCGCTCCTCCACGCGCTCCATCCAAGCTTCAGGTAAAGAGAAGCGCTCCGTCCTTGGATGGTCGCTCTCTCACCTGATGACACCGGGGCTCAGATGTCCATCGCTGCATCGGAGGATGGGCTGTCATTGTCTGATGAGGATGCGAGCCCGCTCGCTCCCTTCCCTCCGGGCTGGAGAGCGCGTCATTGGCATCTAAAAAGCAGATGTGATGGCCGTGCTTTCTCGGGCTGCTTCGACCGTGGGTCTGGTGATGGTTTATCCCCCAGCCCCGCGGCCGGACCGACTAGATGGGTGTGATGTGGAGGATATAAGGAGGCAAGACCTTCAAAGCCTCCCGTCCCCTTCTTCCCGGACGTGCACAGTAAACTCACGCAGTCCTGAGGGCACTTTTTTCTGCCCGATCTGCGTGCGCTTCCATCCTCACCATCCTTGGAGGTTGGGCTGTCAAGGTCTGACGAGGATTCGAACTCGCTCGCT
Organism: Danio aesculapii; assembly: GCF_903798145.1. Classification (NCBI taxonomy): domain Eukaryota; kingdom Metazoa; phylum Chordata; class Actinopteri; order Cypriniformes; family Danionidae; genus Danio; species Danio aesculapii. The sequence continues at coordinate 38,082,002 of NC_079449.1, forward strand.
CCCTCCGGGACTTTGAGCGCGGCGTCGAATCCAGAAGCAGATTTTGCGGCTGTGCTTCCCCAGGCTGCTTCGGCCGTGGCTCTGGAGATGGTTTATCCCCCAGCCCCGCGGCCGGACCGATTAGAGGGGTGTGATGTGGAGGATGAGGGCGAGACCTTCTAAGCCTCCCCATCCCCTTCTTCCTGGATGGGCACAGTAGGCTCACGCAGTGTGCTGCGTGCGCCTTCCCCCTCACCATGCACGCTATGGCCACCTACCAGCGCTACCAAGCACAGGCGCTGGCCCGGCTGCTCGAGGATGGTTCTGACCCAGGACTGAGCATGCTCTTACAAAAAAAAAAAAAAAAAAAAAAAAAGTCGGCTGTGTGTGCCCTGGGAACCTAGATAAACCTGGTGATGTGCGTGACGTTGACCAAGTTCGCTTTCTTAACTCACCCATATCCCAGGCTGGCCTGTTCAGCGACACTGGCGGTGAATTCGCCCAGGAATTCACGCCGGTGATGGAGCAGTTGGAGGCGATGGGCGAGGTCTCTATCGGCGGGATTGACGGGATTGGCACGTCAGCGATCGTGCGGGTGGAACCATTTGCGTGGGCTCTGCCTGCCTGGTTAGCGCGGGCCAGCCCATCGCAATGTCTCATCCATACAATCAGACTCGGCTATGCGATTCAGTTCACGAAACGGCCTCCCAGGTTCACGGGCGTGTATTTCACCAGGGTCAGTCCTGTGTCCGCCCCTGTCTTGCGAGAGGAGATTGCTGTCCTCCTGGCGAAGGATGCAATCGAGCCGGCCCTCCAGCCGAGATGGAGCGCGGGTTTTACAGCCCGCACTGCATCGTGCCCAAAAAGAGCGGTGGGCTATGGCCAATCCTATATCTGCACGTTTTGAACCGCTGCCTTCAGGGGTCATCACACTATGCGTTCGTCCTCAGGATTGGTTTGCAGCAATAGATCTGAAGGACGCGTATTTTCATATCTCCACACTTCCACGCCACCGGCAGTTTCTGCGGTTTGCGTTCGAAGGTCGAGCATGGCAATACAAGGTCCTCCCCTTCGGGCTCTCTCTGTCTCCGCGAGTTTTTCACCAAGCTCGCGGAGGGTGCCCTCGCGCCCCTTCGGCTTTCCGACATCCGCACGCTCAATTATCTCGATGACTTGCTGATTTTTAGCCCACTCTCGGGAGCAATTGATTATGCACAGAGACAAGGTGCTCCGGCTGGGGGTTTCAGGTCAACCGAGAAAAGAGCAAGCTCGCCCCCGTGCAGAGCATCTCCTTTCTCGGGTTGGAGCTGGACTCGATCACCATGAAGGCGTGCCTCTCACGAGAACGCGCCGAGCTATGCTGAACTGTCTGAGAGAGTTCGACAGAAAAAAAAAGGTGGTCCCCCTGAAATTATTTCAGAGGCTCCTGGGGCATATGGCATCCGCAGCCGCGGCCACGCCGCTCGGATTGCTCCATATGAGACCACTACAGCATTGGCTTCACGATCGGGTCCCCAGACGCGCATGGCATGCGGGCACACACCGAGTGACTGTCACTGCGCTGTGTCGCCGCACCCTCACCCCCTGGAAAGGACCCCTCCTTCCTACGGGCCAGTGTGCCCCTAGGTCAGGCATCCAGGCAGGCTGTCGTTTCGGCAGATGCCTCCAGTATGGGGTGGGGGGCCGTGTGTAGCGGGCATGCTGCTGCGGACCTGTGGAGGGGAACCCAGCTGCATTGGCATATCAACTGCCTAGAGCTGTTGGCAGTGTTTCTCGCTCTGCGCCGCTTTTTACCGGTGCTGAGGGGGCAACACGTGCTGGTCAGGACGGACAGCACGGCTGCGGTAGCGTATGCCATCCGGATGGGGGGTATACGCTCCCGCTGCATATCTCAGCTCGCTCGCCGTCTGCTCCTCTGGAGTCATACGCGGCTGAAGTCGCTGCTTGCTATTCACACCCCGGATGGGCTCAACCGTGCGGCCAACTGGCTCTCACGGCAGCTCCTTCCCCGGGAGAATGGCGACTCCACCCCGAGTCTCAGGGCATGCGTAAGTATGCACTTCCCCCAGTGAGCCTACTCGCGCAGTTTCTGTGCAAGGTCAGGGAGGATGAGGGGCAGGTCTTGCTAGTTGTGCCCCCTGGCCCAACCGGACCTGGATATCAGAACTCTCCCTCCTCGCGACACCCCCCCTGGCGAGTCCCTTTGAGAGAGGACCTACTCTCTCAGGGACAGGGCACCATCTGGCACCCTAGCTTAGTTCTGTGGAACCTCCACGTGGGCTCCATAAGACGCGACGAGGAAGACTTCGGTAACCTACCGTTGGCGGTGGTTAATACCATCACTCAGGCTAGTGCACCCTCTACGAGGCATGCCTACGCCCTGGAGTGGAGTCTATTCACTGAGTGGTGCGCTTCTTACCGAGAAGACCCCCGATCTTGCCAGATCAGTGTTGTGCTTTCTTTCCTTCAGGACAGGTGGAGTGAAGGCTGTCGCGCTCCACACTGAAGGTTTACGTGGCCACCATCTCCGCTCATCATGATGCGTGGATGGCGGCACCGTGGGGAGGCATAACCTCATCATCCGGTTCCTCAGAGGTGTGAGGCGGATGTTTCCACCCCGCCCCCCTCTTATGCCCTCTTTAGATCTCGCGGTAGTGCTACGAGCCTACGTGGGGATCCCTTCGAACCACTCGACTCAGTATCCTTGAGATTTCTGTCCTTGAAGACAGCTCTGCTGGTCGCGTTGTCATCGGTTAAGAGGGTTGGGTACCTGGAGGCATTTTCGGTCAGTGAATTCGGGCCGGCCTACTCTCACGTTGTCCTGAGACCCCAGCCCGGCTATGTGCCCAAGGTTCCTACCCCGCCGTTTAAGGATCAGGTAGTGAACCTGCAAGCTCTGCCCGCGGAGGAGGCAGACCCAGCCCTTTCATTGTTGTGTCCTGTTCGCGCATTGTGATCATAGGTGGACCACACTCAGAGCCTTAGATCCTCTGACCAGCTCTTTGTTTGTTACAGTGGTCGGCAGATGGGAAGTGCCGTATCTAAACAGAAGTTGACCCACTGGATAGTGGATGCCATCTCCCTCGCCTTTGGGCCAGGGTGAGCCGTGTCCCCCGGGGGTGAGAGCGCACTCCACTACGGAGCATTGCATCCTCCTGGGCGTTAGCACGCGGCACCTCTCTGACAGACCTTTGTAGAGCTACGGGTTGGGTGACACCCAATACATTTGCAAGGTTACAATCTGCGAGTGGAGCCGGTTTCCTCAAGGGTATTAGGCAACCCTTGGTGATTGAGGAAACGATTCGGTTGAGGGGTCGAAACACGCTTGCTGCGCCACTCTCCCTAACTCGGAGATACGTGCGCTTTTTCAGCTTTGTCAGTTTAGTTCTCCATTTTTTTGGCGAACCCTGCAGAGTTCCTCCGAGGCCCCCAGCACCTGTCTCAGCGGAGGAGTCAGGTGTTGGCCCGTTACGTTGTCGGCATGCCCGCTGGTCAGCCCGCGTTCTGGGTATAGGTGCCTGCTATGCGTGATCCCCGCTGGCGATCCCATATGTTCACTCAGCCACGGTAAAGTCCCCCCTTCTAGGGCAGGCTCGTGTCTTCCCTCCCCGCTAACCATCCTTATGCAAGGACTCCCCATCTCTGGGCTAGTCCATAGGTTGTCACCAGGTCTCCCCTCTGGGTAACAGGTGAGCTCCGCAGCGTCCTCCCTATCGGGACTGAACGCTTTCCCAATGTATCAAAACCTATCAAAACCTATTTTACTGGGTTATTGCGACTCCCCGAAAAATATAACTGTTTCTGAACAGGTAAGTGAGGGCCAGGGGACACGTTGGAAGACTGTGTCTCGGGGCGTTGTAGGTGCGCTCCCTCTACTGCGTGGCACACCCTTCGCCAGGGATGCAGTAAGGTTCTTTCGTTGTGGCGTTTTCCATAGATTTCCCCATAGTGGAAGTTTCCACATAGCATTGGAGTTCCCCATCCGAAGGGGAACTCTACGGTTACTAAAGTAACCCTTCGTTCCCCGAGGGGGGGAACGGAAATGCTATGTGGAAACTTCCACTATGGGGATTTCGTCAGAAACCAATCATCTGAAAGAGTATAAAAACGGGCCAATGAAATGCCAATGAGTTGGCAGCGTCAGCGTGCACAGTTGGCGTCAATGACAATCAGTCATGCTATAAAGACGCAGGCAGTGCCATGCTCGACATCCTTTTCTAGCTGAAGAGACTTTCACGCTCAACAGCTAAGGGACAATCGTTGTGGCGAAGGAACATAGCATTTCCGTTCCCCCCCTACTTTAGTAACCGTAGCGATCTCCCTTGACATGGTTATGTGGAAACTGTCCTGAAGTTTTCTGAAGCAATCTGCTATACAATATTGGGCTTATTTCAACACTTCCCAGAGTGTTAGATTTATATTTAAATGGTCATATCTTCCTTTCCCTGTCCCGTTAATCACATATTGCCTCTATAATATTCAGGTCTGGACTCTGTGGAAGCCATTTCATGATTTTCAGTGTTTTTCATCAGTTGTTTTTCTTTTCACCTCCTTCAAACATAATTTTACTTCATTAGCATTGTGTTTGGGATCATTTACATTAGGGCTGTGCAATAAATAGAAGGAAATTCAGCATTAGATCTACATCACAGGCTTTCAGATGGAGCAACATTTACTATACAGTAGTAGTTAATTAACAAACTACACAATATCATGTTCATAATCATAGGTGATTTAATTGCCCCAGTAATGACATTGAAGATAATGGCTCAGTGATAATGACAACTGTTTGTGTAGCTTCTCAGTGAACTACAGCTGAATCAGAAATCTTGTATAAACATCACATATAATAACATGTTTTACTCCAAACTTACTTCACAACCTCATTCGAGTGTTTGACCTTCAGAAGGGATTAACTACTGATCACTGAAACGTGCTTCCCTGATAGCTTTGAATTTATCATGCAACCCTAATTTACATGCTGAAACATAAACAATTGCCTATGAGAGATTTCTAGAAGGAATGGCATAACAGATTAAAACCTGCCTGTACTTTTTCAGAATTTATATTAACTTGGATAATATCACAGAAACACCACTTGCAGAAAAGCAGCTCAAACCAGGACAGAGCCTCCATCATGTTTCATCTCTCTCCAGCTCTTTTCTTTCATGTGTCTTAAACAACTAGACCAAGCAAATTACAACTATAGCCTGTAGTTTGTGGTTGTATAATAATAGACAGAATCCCCTGTATATCCCCCTGCATATTTTCATTATAGTTTTAATAACTAACTTCTAAGAATTGATTTATTGTATCTTTTCCATGATGACAGTACGTAATATTTTACTAGATTTAGCTTTTTCAAAATACTAGTATTCAGCTTAATGTGCAATTTTAAGGCTTAACTGGGTCAATAAGGCAAGTCATTGTATGATAATTAAAAAAATATATTGCTTAAGAGGGCTAATAATATTGAACAATTTTATAATAAAACCAATAAGACTTTCTCCAGAAGAAGAAAATATATTTATAATAAAAGCAATAAGACTTTCTCCAGAAGAAAAAAAATATTATAGGAAATACTGTGAAAAATTCCCTGCTTTGTTAAACATCATTTGGGAAATTTTTGAAAAAGAAAGAACAAAATTACAGGAGGGCTAATAATTTTGTCTTCAACTGTATATACTCATTATCACTAAAGCAACAAATGTAATGGCGGCTTAGAAGGTTTGCAGAGTAACCTATTGTATGTCTGAAGATGACCAGATTAATTCGAGCGTTGAGGCCGAGGGAAGCTGAAGGCTGCCCCTGCTGTTTGTAGCAGTTGCCCTTGTGATTGGCTTTCTGTTCAGCCGAGTCTCTTGAGAAATGAGAAGATACAATGGGTTGCGGTGGTGACGGTAAAGCTCAGTCTACCTGCGAGTCGTTCATCCGCTGGTAGTTTAATTATGTGTCTCGTGAGTAGATTAGAGTTGCGTTAGCGTGGGTGTCCCGTTGCGTTCATGCCCCAGGAGCACTGCAGTCACCGGCCCGGATTGAAGGGCAGGCCACGGGGGGAAAGACTGTCAGGAGCTGAAATAAGAGCAAACGGGCTGAAAGAGAGTCTTTTGTCTGAGGTAAAATAGAGTGTATTAGGCTACAGAAGGCTGAATGAGAGAACTGCCATGATAAATTCACTGGTTACCTTTCTGTGATTCATTCAGTAATAAAATAACATTTAAATAGGAAGTTGTTGTTAAAATAGTTTTTATTCTACTACAAATAATCTCTTTTAAATATTTCCCAAATGATGTTTAACAGAGCAAAAACATTTTTACAGTATGTCTGATAATATTTTTTCTTCTGGAGAAAGTCTTATTTGTTTTTTTCCGGTTAGAATAAAAGCAGTTTTTAATTTTTAAAGAAACATTTTAAGGTCAAAATTATTAGCCCCTTTAAGCTATATATTTTTTTTACTGTGGGTTACTGTGCTCAAATTGCTTCATTTACACAAATAGATTAAGTTCACAGTACTCATTAGGATTAGTTTTTTAACTTAAAATGGTTTGTTGCAATCGGTTTCCTCAAACCGTTTGAGTTACCGTAACTTTTTGGGTTTTACAGTGTAATAATAATAATCATAATAGTGATAATAATAACAAGCATTATTATTATTATTTTTATTATTATTAATTATATAATTTATTTTTTATTGTGTTTTGTACTTGTAAAATATACTTGTGTATACTTTTTTTACTACAACAATATAATGACAACAACAACAACAATCAATACTACTACTACTACTACTACTACTACTACTACTATTATTATTATTATTATTATTATTATTATTATTATTATTATTATTATTATTATTATTATTATTATTATTATTATTATTATTGTTGTTATTGTTGTTATTTTTCATTTATTTGTTTATTTTTGTATTGTTTTGTTTTGTTTTTGGAAAACAATATGTATTTATAACTATTTAATAATAATAATAATAATAATAATAATAATAATAATAATAATAATAATAATAATAATAATAATAATTGCAGAAATGTGGTTATTGTAATACATTGCTACATTAACAGCAATAGTATGTTAGTACATTTGTTTTGCAAATGTTTACAATTAATATTTTTTGTAGTCCTAGTAGTAATAGTAACAACAACAATAGTGCTATTATTTAATAAAGTACATAAAGAAATATAAATAATAAATATTAAATAATATACATAATGATTTTGTAATGGATAATGATAATACAATTATTTCAATTGTCATATTAAGATTGTGTAATTGTGATTAAAAATAAAAGCAAATGCAAATGAGCATGATATGTTGTGTTTGAGTTATAAAAAATATCAAAATTAACAACAATAATAATAAGCATTATTATTCATATTATTATTATTATTATTATTACTACTACTACTACTACTACTAATAATAATAATAATAATATGAATAATAATAATAATAAATGTGGCTATTGCAATTGCTACATTAACATAACTGTAATAATATGTTAGTATATTTATTATTGCATTTAATTCTTACAGTTAGTACATTGTGCAAATGTTTAAAAATAATATTTTGTGTTGTCCTACTAGTAATAGTAACAACAACAACAACATGTGTTATTAACACATAGTGCTATTATTTAATAAAGTTCATAAAGAAATATCAATAGTAAATATTCATTAATATTCATAATGATTTTGTATTGAATAATGACAAACAATTATTTTAATTCTTGTATTAAATTCTTGATTTAAAATTAAAGTGAATGCAAATGTATGCAAAATGTTGTTTAAGTTTTAAATAATATTGCATTATGTTGCATTTCATTATTAAAGTTATTACTTATTACATATTGCAATTGTTTAAAATTTATATTTTGTGTTGTCCTAATAGTAATAGTAACAACAACAGCATGTGTTTTTAACAAATAATTTGAGTTATAAATAATATAATATTAACAACTATAATAATAACACTAAAGATGATGATGATACTTAATGTTAATTTATTATGTTTAAATACAGTGTTTATTATTTTAAGTAATATATTAATACTACTCTAATATTATTACAGACACTTAGAAGTTCAGAACAGTAAGCCAAAAAGCAGACAATGGCCTAGAAACCACCAGAACACTCTTTTTTTCAGAATTCATTTTCACTATTTTTTTGTAGCCACTAGTGGCAAATAAAAGAAAAGATTATAAAAAAGAGATTGTTTCCACCTTCAGAATTCCCTTTCCTCTCCTTCAGAGTGCTTCTGGAAGCCTGAGAAATGAAAATAAATTAGGCAGGGAAGAATTAATTAAACACAGGCTGCTTTGCCCTGCAAGACAAATGCAGCCCTCCTTGTGCACAGGAATGCAAAATGTACTCGAGCTCCTCTGTGACTTTCAACACTTTTAGAGGACTTTAATAAGTAGTCTTCTGTCAGAGATGAAGTGATTAATGGCAAATTAAAACTTGCTGCAGGTTCCAAAATGAAACGTCTCCAAAAAAAAAAAAGTTTTCCCACTCATGCATGTTTGAAGATTTACTTTTCAGTAACCCCCTCTTTTTGCACTAGTGAAGTTCAGGCGAAATAATTTGAATCCTATTGATGAAAGTAGTTTTTTTAGCATTTATGTCAGATGAACTGTCCCAGATTACAAATAAAATATGCATTTAATTCAGATGTAAGGAATTCAAACTCATTAGGATAATGAGTATAAAAGTCTAGCCAACACAAAAAAACAATGATAAGCAACCCACAACACTATTTTAGTGTATAGACGATAATGGACACAAACTAGTAGAATACTAGAGGCATTTAAGGAAAAATAAAACAAAAATGCTTTAGTCCTTTTTATTGATGTTTACTTCAAACTATTTAAAGAAGTCTAAAAATGGCTTGTATTGTCATGCGCTGTGTTCACAGCAGGAAATCAGAGACTCAACTTCTCCATTCACACATTTACACCTCATAGAATCTCAGGTTTATCTTTAAATCAGTGAGGTACTTGGGTATAATCAAATGATTTAGGGGTCATTTACATGACAATGTTTAGACAGTATGTTTTGCCTATTTGTTTGCGTGACAAAGCAGGTTTAGGGGCTGAAAACATCATTTTGAAAACAAGTTTTAAAGTTGAAGTTAAACTGAATAAAATATAATTAAAATGGAAATGTCCAGGGAGTGTGCAAATGTGTAGATGTTCATATCTATATACAATAGGCAATATTTACATGCATTTTAGTGGTAAAACTCTGTAACCAGCAGTACATATCCTGCTGCTTTTAAAGAGAAGCATTTAGTTCACTGACAAACTATACGCTAAAAATCATAGACTATTTAATCAGCGTATTCCTGAAAGCAAAGAGAATCATTATGTGATTTGCCAACCCAGGCTCATTCTAAAAACATACCCCTATATACATTTCTGCAGAGCGCCAAATATGTCCCAGGATGTACGTTTTTTGCAGTTTTTGTTGACGTGAATCCACCAGAGGCCCCTGTGTATGCGTTTTGAGATCCCAAATTTATCTCGCAAACTCCAGAATCTCCAGGGCTATGCTTTCAGAATGAGCCTATGTTGATATTTGCAGTTTCTGCGCGAGAGCTCCCTCTGGCCTTTATTTTTTATTGCAATTTCAATTTCATTTGAATTTATTGTGCAACCCTACTGTATTGTGACGCACATGCGTAGTATGTGTTAATGGTGATGCACTTAGTTTTGAAGCACTGCTTCATCAAGCTTCAAAACATTTGTGGATCTTTCGTTTCGAGTCAGTACTTCAAAGCATGCATCAAATTGCGACATGATTTCTTTGTTATTTCGTTACTGTTTGAATTTCTGTAATACTACAGAATACATGAGAATCATGCGGGTTCACTTATATTGCCCCAGCGGTGAATCACTGAATGACATTAATATTTTTTGACTGAATTTTACGAGTTATTTAGACATTTGTCAAACAAAAATATCAGTAATGATCTCTTGTTGGTCTGTTTAGCTGAGCCCACAATGAATGAAATCATATAAAAGCCTTGCATATTGATACAGTTGTATAAGATGCAGCCTGATCTCACGAGAAAATGTAATTATTTTACATTTTGTCAGTTTAGTGGCTAATTCGTACAAATTCGTACGAGTTCAGTTGTACGAAAGTGTTCGATTTTAAAAAGGAGGCGTGGCACCTAACCTAACCCCACCCCTAAACCCAACGGTCATTGGGGCATGAGCAAATCGTACTTACTTGTATGAATAAGATCATACAAATTCATACGAATTAGCCACTAAATCAAAAAGTTACGAAATTGACATGAGATTGTGTTGATTAGATGATAAGCTATGTGCATTTAATAGTTTATAGTTTAAAAAACACAAATTCTTGTTGCAGTTTAATGCATTTATGTGGTTTTGACTATAAGTTGTCACTAGTGCTGTTGCGAATACTTTGAAACAGTGAATTCTTTAACGAATCAATTGGTTCAGTTGTGTCAAATCTCTGTAAAGCAAAGTGAAGGTTTACTTCACCAATATTAATAGCAGAAAAGCTTCATAAACTGTACACATAGCATATTCTAGATACGCAACATTTTGGATTAGATCTGGGAGAATAAGTGTTTTATGAATGAGCAAACAGGTAATGTTCAATAGCAATGATGACAGTGCCAACTTCTGGCCTGACATATGTAATATGGCATTTTGAGCAGTTTTGCACAAGAATATGCCTTAATGTGAATCATTTTGAAAAGGGTCTCGTGTTTTGACTAAATTACTGTCATTGAAATGTAAAACCTTAGAGTTTATCTAAATATTTAACATTTAATATACAACTGTGAAATGGTTTGATTTAATCAAAATGTTTTGTAATCAATTCAGTTCAAATCAATTCAATTAAAAAAATTTGTAGTCAATTCAGTTTACACTGAGTATTAAGATGCCATTTTATTAATCTGGCCAAGTGTGGAAGAAATTAATTATAAGGGTACAGGAATAATGTCATTTTCTGAGTTTATCCACTTTAGACCACTTTTGTAGGGAGTTAAACCTGCAAAACGGATTTGGAAGTAGTGTAAACACTCATCAAATATGTTCAAACAAAACTCCTGCTCTCAGATTATGAAAATGTGCACAAAAATAAGATAATCATACTTCATTTTGAATTAAATTATTTGTCTTACACATCCTTTTGTTTTTGCTTGCTTTCCTGTTTGATTGTGTAGTGCGTAACATGGCATTTGTTCATTTAATAATACGTTTGTTAAGAGATTCAGCAAAAATGATACAGACTGTGATGGAATATGAGAGAATGGTACACAAAAAACTCAACTGAACAAATACCAGGTGGAAACTTTTTGAACATTTTAATTATTCTTTTGGCCTAAAAAGAAAATTTTAAAAAGAAAATAATACAAACACATAATATTCTAACATAAAATGTGCAGTTAACATAGTAAGTGCAATTTAGCACATATGCATGGAAGCATTCGTTATGAATAACTTTACAAATATATATTTTAGTCCACTATACAGTTTAACAGTATACAGTATGTTACCTAGTCAGGATACATATGCTACATGTATGGTTAAGGGTAAGGATAAAATTTCATTTATTTTAAGCATGTTGTCTGTATAAGTTTTTCAGCTTTTATATACAATTGAAACAAGGCATTTACATATAGTCTATAAAAGACACATATCCCTTTTTTTAAATATCTGATGTTAAATCATACTAAACATTTTCTCTTTTAGGTCAGTTAGGATTACCAAAATGATTTATATTTGCTTAATGCCTGATTAATGAGGGAATTGTTTTATTGAGAATGTTTTTTTACTTCCTAGACAGTCAAATGTTGACATACATTTCATTAGTACCTTGTAGCATTGCCTTTAAACTGTATAACTTGGGTCAAACGTTTTGGGTATCCTTCAACAACCTTCTGACAATCGTTTGCTGGAATTTTGACCTAATCCACCTGACAGAACTGGTGTAACTGAATCAGATTTGTAGGTTGCCTTGCTCGCACACACTTTTTCAGCTCTGCTCACATATTCTCTATAGGATTGAGATCAGGGCTTTGTGATGGCCATCCAAAACATTTACTTTGTTGCCCTTAAGCTACAGTTTAACTAATTTGGCAGTATGCTTAGGGTCATTGTCCATTTGGAAGATCCTTTTGCAGCCAAGCTTTAATTTTCTGGCTGATGTCTTGAGATGTTGATTCAATATTTCTGCATAATGTTCTTTAACATCTGATATTTAAAAAAATATATATTTATATGCCTTTTAATATATGTAAACCTCTGGTTTTTACTGTATACTGTATATATCTTTGAAAACTTGCAAATGAAAATGACAAATGATAAAACACCAGACTGTAATATTTAACATTCAAGCCCTAGACTAGCATTTTAATGCATTATATGGTAATTAGACTACTTTTCTTTAGCTTTATCAGCTGTACCCCCTCCTAGCACTAATTACAGAGAATTGAAAGCAACATTTTACTTTATCTTTAAATGACACTTTTATTAACCTCTGAACTCCACACAACATAGTACATGTATTAAAACACTTTTTTCCCCCTCAGTATAAACCTCATCTAGTCCTACAATGGGACAAACTTTGTTAACTTGCACCTGTACTTCTGTATGTGAAATGCTAGATATTTATATCTTGCCGCCGTATTGTATGGAAAATGGCTATTGTTCTCACCTGTGTAGTCTCATATCTCAAAAGGGTTCATTCAGAAAGAGAGGAGTTGCACAATTTCAGAGAAAACAAATTCATCAAGTTCATTTATAAATGACTTTTTTTTTTCATAAAAACCAGCCTCATTATTTTGATGTGCTGTAAATGGTTTTTCAAGATTCTTCAAAACATCATTGCTTTTATGACCTGTTGTGCTGAGTAAATGTGATTTGTATTGTGACTTGGGTCTATCTCACAAAACATTTCAAGAACTGTCATATCAGAGTTATTTAACTCAAACAAATGAATTAATTTTGATAAGTTCAAAGTATCTCTAAACCCCAAATCTATCCAAATGATTTGTTTTTAAAATGTAATTTATTATACATTTTTTAAATCTTATAATGTAATCCAAAATTAAAGGTCAATCTATTTGTATATTTCAGTTTTAAAGTATTAATATGTAAAGGGACTATTATTATTATTCTAAATTCAGCTCCTGCAGAAAAAAAGGCATACAATAAATGTTAAAAAAATTATCCTAATTGTCCTAAATACGATATGCTTCAGTTTCTTTATTTAAAATCACACTCCATAATTGATTATTTGTATTCATTTGGCTGCCTTTAACTTTTTAAAAGGCTTAATCTTAATTAACCTAAAGGTTTTCTTTATGCTAAACATACTCTCTTGTGATTTAGTTGCATAATTATATATATTTTTTTTTTGTTTCTGTTTTGTTTTGTGAGATTCACCCAACAACTGAATTATTCACTGTTGATTAACAGTTCAGTCATTGTTGATCACTAGTGACTCTTTTTGAATGTTTCATTTGTTGTTTTATTAAAGTGTATCTGTCATTCTGCCTTTGTTAAAAAAACACTCCTTTTTGGAGTCACAAATCATCAGAATGATCAGAGAAATGCTAGATCAAGAGAGCAAAGACAGACAGACAGACAGACAGACGCTATTTTTCTGTGCATTCATTTAGTTTCTTCTCTCTGCATGCTCATGTGTTGTTCATTTATCAGTTTGTTCTGCAGAGGTGTGTGTTTTAAGGCCAGACACTACAGGTGAATTAAGTTCTAATAATAATAACACCAATAGTAATAGGTAACACACTTACACTGTTGATTGCATACTTTTTTTTTGTATTGCAAGTTTTCAAAAATGTTGTTTATGCAATCGAGGGATGATTTAACAAAAAGACACTAATTTGACTTTAGTCTTTCACTTCTAGCAAAAAAATATAATATAATAAATAAATAAATAAATAAATAACAAATTCATGTTTATATTAGAGTCCTAACCTATTTAAATTGAGTAAGCTGTTTAAATTAGGTTTTCGACAAGGGTGATTTTGAGAATCTTTATATCTCCGTAATTCAGAAAATACAGCCAAAATTAAATGCATTCAACACTTTTGCATAATGGTCCATTAGTTAATGTTAATGTATTTACTAACATTAAACTAAGTATGAATAATCTTGTAAAGCGTTTTTTAAGTCCGGTGTCCTGCAGTTTTTAGCTCCAACCCTAATCAGACACACCTGCACTAGCTAATCAAGCTCTTACAAGACTTTCTAGAAACACCCTTGCAGGTGTGTTGAGGCAAGTTGGAGCTAAAATCTGCAGGACATCGGACCTCCAAGAACCCCTGCCATAAACTGTAAAACATGCTGGGTTCCACTCAATCGATTTGTGTTGGGACAACATGAAGGAATTTAGTTAACTTATTAGATTTTACAAATTTAAGTGGATTGAACATAAAACAATTAAGTTGTCCCTCAAAAAAAACTCAAGAATTGTGTTGTTTCAGCTCATTTAAAAAAGTAGTTTGAACATACAGCAAACACTATTTATTGAGTGTAGTTAGTTAATTTATTAGTTAATTAGTAACTTAGTTATTTAGTTTGTTAGTTAATTAGTTAGTAACTTAGTCATTTAGTTTGATAGTTAATTAGTAAATTAGTTAGTTAGTTAGTTAGTTAGTTAGTTAGTTAGCAAATTAGTTAGTTGGTTAGTTTGTCAGTTAATTAGTTAGTAACTTGGTTATTTAGTTTGTTAGTTAATTAGTAAATTAGTTAGTTAGTTAGTAAATTAGTTAGTTTGTAAATTAGTTAGTTTGTAAATTAGGTAGTTAGTAAATTAGTTAGTTGGTTAATTAATAAATTAGTTAGTTAGTTAGTTAGTTAGTTAGTCAGTTAGTATAATATATAAAGTATATTTTAAAAATATATATAAGTTAAATACAATCTTAAATATAATCAGGCAAATTATGTCAGCAAAGCCCTCTGGTAAAACTTTTTAGAGTACAGATATGAACAGTACTGTGGAATTTGGACCATAAAGCAGAGATTTATGGCTTTATGCAGGATAAAAATAAAAATCAAATTTTGAATAAACAGCCTTTAAAAATATGTTTTGTAATTGAAATCTACAGACATAAATTGCAAATTGTATTTTTGAAGTTTCCTTTTTCGTTAAACTGAAATAAAATAAATAATCTGACAATAATTACAGTTAAGACAAGCCCGCAAGCCCGGATTTCAAATCTGGCAGCTGAATGATAAAGCTGTATTTGCCTGTAGATTCTGGCCTTAAGTTGTCCCCTGTGTGTTGTTTGTGTTTGTGGTCTACAGGTCCTCCTCTGCATTGCTCATCTGCCTCCTCTTCCCCTGTCGACTCCCCTTACCCTCCCCCTTCCCACGCAGCCAATCAGAGCCAAGGAAGGTTGCTAGGTAACAGCGGGGCTCAGGCCGGCCGGGACTCTGAGTCGGAAGATGAGTTTGGCCCCAATTCATTCTTAGTTAAAACCGGCTCAGGGAACGTCTGCGCTCCGGCCGCCGCTACTGCTAACGGTGAGTCCCTCTCAATATCACTGTCTGGTAGAGACGCCCCACATCCCCTGCTCTGGTGCAGCCTCAGGCCCCACGTTCATTTTTTGGGGATATTTTAGACAGGAGTTGAGGTCAAATGTTCACAGGAACTTTTTTTTTTTAACTAATACCTGCTGAGAAGTGAAGCTCTTGACTGGGATTCAGGGATGTGTGACAGATGCTGGAGTTTTATTTATTTATTTATTTTAATATGTGATGAAGTAAAAATTCCTACGTATTTCTGTTTACTTTCATTTTCTTCTCGCTGTTAATGATTTTGTGAAATAGGATGAAATTATAGGTGAATTAAAAAGACTGGTACGTGGTTCAGTGTTCAAAAGAGAAGCAGTTTGCACCCTACAAGCCGAAAACAAATGTACCTTAAGCATGACATATTGTCACAATAAATAAAAACTTGAAATTAAGTTTGTATTTGCTCTGACAATTTGATTCGGTTATGTTATATCTAGGTTATAATATTTTTATGGATTTTAAATACATTCTAAAGCACATAAAAAAATCAGTTTTAGTTATATAATAATTTGACTCACTATTATATTTTCTTTAGTGAGTCAAAAATGAATGGCACATAACATTGGAATATGGTTATGTTTTATGAGTATCTTTATATGTATGTATGTCTGTATGTATATGTATGTATGCATGTATGTATGTATGTATGTATGTATGTATGTATGTATGTATGTATGTATGTACAGCGCTCAGCATATATGAGTACATTTTTAATAGGAAGCTATTAGGGGTGTAACGATACACTCAGCTCACAATACAATGTGTATCACGATATAGTGTTCACGATTCGATATGTATCACGATATTTGGAATAAAAATTAAAAATTAAAACTGAAATGCAAATAAAAGATTTATTAAAAAAATTATCAAGTAAATTACCAAGTTTTCAATGTATTTCTTTTGTTTCTTTTTGTTGTTCTTTAAGAAAATAACAAAATTAAGGAAAATTTAAGTAAAGGTGCAAAAATTTTAAAAATTGCATTCTATTCAACTAAATTTTCTCACGATTCTGTAGATGTAAAATAAAGGTGAATATGAGTAGGCTGTTATTATTGTTATTTCTCAGACTTATGGTAAAACAACAATAATATTAAGTGTAGGTCTACTGTTGGTTAAAATGCAAAATTTTGAATAGACTTTGAATAATGGACTTGAACAGACTTTAAATTTGTCCTGGTCATTAATGCACAGTAAAGTGATGACATCAGAATACAACTTTTCAAAATTCTGAATTTTTATTATCATGTTTGAGACATATGCGTGCAATCTGTCATTAACAATATTATTAGACCATTAATTCACTAGTAAAATCAGACATTTGTCATTATCTGATTCCCTATTGCATTATATTCAATATTATATAGGCTAGAATAGTTATACTGACACTGTTAAACATTTATTCTCATGCACAACACCCTGTGTTCGCTATGGAAAATAAAAACATTAAATGCTTGTCGTAATCATAACTCTAAAATGCGATATGATCATTAAATGACGTGCACGCTTTCGGTTTCATTTTCACTGCTAAGTGCTGTTCATACTTCGCGTGCGGCTCTCTAACGATCACTCTGTGCCACAAACTGAATGTTATTTACAACTTTGTTACCTGTTATTCACAGCCTATTGAGGTTCTGTTCACTAAAGCAGACGCGCGCGCGTCTATCATTAAGTAGGGCGTGCGCCTGCCCTCTCTGTAGTTACAGCTTACGGTCAGCAGCGCAGTGAGCGCACGTCATGTGTGATTTTGCGGCCGTGAATACATAATTACGTAAAGACAGAAATGACATTTTTGGGTGAATTGTACCTTGTAAACACAGTATGTGACTCTTTCAACACCATTAGGAGGTATGCATGTCGCTGAGCAAAGTATGTAAAACAATGTGAAGACTTCGGTTGTGTTTGACCCAGTATGCGTGTCAAAAAGTGGACGGGTCTAAAGCAATGTCTGTACAACCAAAATGTTGCCAGACGTCCGACTTTGAGAGGATGGGCCATCCTGTATTTCAACTCCACTCATCTTGACCTGGCAACGTTACTGCTGCTAGTTCAAGCAATCTGAACTCACATGTGACAGCAGCTCACTAATAAGAGAAAACGGACATCATATCGTAATAAAATCGTCATAACACCACGATGCATATTGTGACATTTTTGCATCGCAATAAATCAGACCACGATAAATCGTTACACCCCTAGAAGCGATACAATATTATTTTTGGGCATATACATTAGATTAGTTAGTACTGAAGCCAAATTTGGAGCTTATCTGACAAAAAAAAAAAAAAAAAAACTCACAATAATGGTCCAAATACTAGTACACCAAAATTTATGTTATAGAAAAATATTGAATACAAATTTTAAAAAGAAGAAACAATTAAGAGAAGCAAAAAAAAAAAAAAAAAATATATATATATATATATATATATATATATTTTTTTTTTTTTTTTTTTTGCATGATTTTAAATTTATTACCTTTTCAATTCTATCTATCTGTATTGTTCAAATGCACCAATATATATATATATATATATATATATATATATATATATATATATATATATATATATATATATATATATATATATATATATATATATATATATATATTACCCATATTCACTGAGAAATTGGTACAAATTTTCAAAATGGGGTGTACTCATTTATGCTGAGCATTGTATGTATGTATGTATGTATGCATGTATGTATGTATGTATGTATGTATGTATGTATATATGTATGTATGTTTGTATGTATGTATGTATTTAAGTTATTGCCAATTTATGGTGAAGACACACTAATAGGGACTATTATCGTTTCAGCATTTTGATTATAAAAACTTAATGGAAGACTTTAAATATTACAAATTTTGAGTACATACAATTTAATTATCTATATGGATGGAGTAAATAGACTTGAATTCTGATGTTTGATTACAACTTGATTTACAAAAAGTGTTTACAAAAAATCATGTTATTCATAACTATTCTCAAAAAATCCCCAAGACACATTAGACACACATTTGCCTATGGTCTATTGTTTATTTGTCTATTTGTTGTTGTTGAAAAAGTATAATTGAGTGCAAGTATAATTGAATCACTTATTTTTATTGAAGATAATATTATATATTGGCTCTTATCGTAACCAGTACTGTGGATTGTCAGATTACATAACTGATGCATTGAATTTTAATAGTACAACAATTCAAACGGATTAATCAATTTATAAATCTCGAGAAGATGTGAAAATCACACAATTTAATTAAAAGTTTTATTTTTTTTAATGGTTCTTGGCATTCTGAAAGCCCATTCATTGCATTTCTTATTGTTTGCTCAGTCCATGAATGTAGACTTCAGCAGTGCCTCTGTCATGACTAATTTCACCCTATGCCATGACTCTTGAAGTGGTTCTCAGCATACATCACAGTGTGGACGACCTGCATTGCAGTTCTCTTATGCAGTTTAGCATTGTGATGGGGATATTATTTCATCCACCCAGGGTTCCATTTCTTGTAATGTTTTGATTACGGCTGTGTTAGGCCATCACATAATTTCCTTCATTAAATTTGCATAGCGATAGAAAGGTCAAGAGGTTTTAATGAAAGACAAAATCAATTGAAAGCCTGTAAATGATACAAAAAAACAAACAAAAAAAAACTTAATGGCATACTCACAAGTAATATAATATATAGGAAAAAGTCCCACAGGTGTTTCTATATGACACATTTCATTTTTATTTTTGATATTTGGTGCCATTTTATCAGGAAATGGTGATTTTTTTTTTCTTGTTGACAATTGAAATTATGCTATATTTGTAAATGTTTACGTGATATTTCAGTTTTCCGCTTAAGTCTAATTGGATGAAAACATACTGTAGCTATTGATAAACTAGTTGAGTAGGGTTGAGTAGTAGGGTTTCTGAACTCATTGTACTTCTGAATGCCAAAGACTAAATCAATTGAAAGCCTGTAAATGATACAAAAAAATAACTTAATGGCATACCATGCTAAAGGACAACTGACCAGCTCTGCGGGAGCTTTAACCACAGTGAATCAGTTTTACAAGTCTTCACTAATGAACCATTGATGAAAAGCGCTTGGAAATATTAGTTTATTGTCAAATATGATTAATATTATAATTTTTTGTCACTGTATTTCTTGTTCAGAGGTGTTACGTAAGGCACATCTTCTATAGGTAATAAGTAACATGGGGTAATTTTGGTATTATTACCTCCCAGAAATGTCTTGAGCGACTGCTCTATGAAAGAGGGGTCTTGCTCCTCCAAAAGCCAGATTTTCTGAGGCACAAGTAATAAATTATGTAAGAACAAAGACTCACAATTGCTTCTACTGGGAAAATTACATTTTTATTTTTGATATTTGGTGCCATTTTATCAGGAAATGCTGATTTTTCTATTTGTGACACAATTATTTAAAACGGTTGCTTTATTTGCAAATGTTTTATGCTGTATTCCAGATCTAATTCACATATTTGAATGTAAACATAGCTATTGATAAAGTTGACCTAACCTAGGGTTTCTGAGCTCATTGTACTTCTGAATGCCAAAGATTAAGTCAATGGATGTCTATGTTTGTCCAGCAACAGGTAACCAAGTTCCAAATAAGATATGTCAACATGCTTTTCAGGTTAAGAAAGCATTCACCTCGCTTTGATAATTGAAGAGGAGTAGAGAAAGCATGCCAATACTGAGCAGTCGATATGAAGCCTGTCATCACTAGCAGCTCTCGGCTTTTCCCTCAAGGCTTCTTTACAGAGTAGAACAAAAAATGCTGTAAATAATTGATCAGTCTTTACAAGTTAACCACCCAAGGCTGGAATTACATCAAGCTCAGGAGGATTGCGCCTGCCTCTCCTCCACTCGGCCTTCTGTAATGCTATGAATTACCCTCCTGTGGCAAGAACTTTCTCTTCTCTGTGTGGCATCCAGCTAGCGTACCGGTCACCTAGCGGTGGCACCCCAGTGCTAAAATGGGATTTATCTTTCCGACAAATGGCTGTGATTTGCATTGGTATATAGGTTACCCTCAGGCTGCCAGTGAGGGGTAGCACACTCACCAAAGGAATCGGTCTCTTGCCTCCGAGCTATGCAAGGCACCATAAGGCTCTATTTGACTGAAACAAAGAAGCACACCACAGTGCCGTGGAAGAGGAAGTTTAAATGCTAGAGTTAAGCTTAGCGTCCTCTGTAGTAAAATAGAGGGATTCCTGCCAGAGGCTATGCTGTGTTGCACAAGGTCGGTGGAAGATTTGATCCTGTTTCATTTCACTTCGCTTCTTATGATGCAGGAAGTTTTCATTGGAATCTGGGTGCATCCCTGCACTGTCTGTCACTTCAGCGTTGGAAACCTATGCTTATGATTGGTACATTCACATAGTGGCATAATAACGATAATGCAGTTTGCACAAAATACAATTCTGTTCACACTATTGGGTTAATTCAGAGTTTTCTTAATTCCGTTTTTCTTGATGATTGTTGCAGAATTGGAACCTCACTTGACATCAAGTTGTCTGCTGTCCGCTAGTAAATAGTGAGCCTGCCAGAGGCAAGGTTGTCTTGCACAGGTTGATGCAATGTTTGATCCAGATTACTTTGCCTCTAATTAGTGAGTATATATTCTCTGGAAGCTGGGCAGCTTTTTGCAATGCCTGTTATTTTGGAACTTAAATTGGAGAAATACAATTCTAGATGGCACAATGCCACCACTTGTACAGTATGAACAGTTAAATATGGCTCTGTTCACACTATTTGATTACTTTAGTGTGACTATGGTTTTGTTAATAAGTGGTACACAAATGTAATCACAACTGACATCTAGATGTCTGTTGCCTGGTAGTAAAACAGTGGAGTTCTTACCAGAGATTCTATTGTTCAGCGATTGCATTGTTTAATTCAGAGTGACTCTAGATTAGCATTGCATTAATGGAATCACATCAAATGGACATCCACAGTAGTTTCCTGTTGTCAGTAACTTTTCATTGGAACATTGACAATCATTTTTACAGTGAAAATCTAAAGTGAAACAGTACACTTGTTGGTATAGTTTGGTTTTAAATGTGTTTCCAAAATTGGTGTATGAATGGAGCCACAACTGACATCAAATTTATACAGCAATACATCAGCACAATATGCTTGTCCATTTATTTTGGAGTTTTGTTCACTTCAAATGTTTAATTTAGGAGTTTTCTTGATTTATTTTTCTTGATGATAATTGCAGGAATGGAGTCTTGATTGACACCAAGTTGTTGGCTGCTGTATTGCAAAATAGTGAGACTACTGCCAGAGGCAATATTGTGTTGACAAGGTTGGTGCACTGTTTGGTCCAGATTAATTTACTTTGCCTAGACAATCGCAATCTGGAGAATCTGGGCAATATTTTTGAAATGTAAGTATAATTTGTAAATCTAAAGCGACAGAGTAGAGTTTTTTGATGTTCTTACCATTAAGTTAATTTGGAGTGACTCCAGTTCAATTGATATATATATATATATAGATTTAATTTTACAGTGACAGAACAGCACACAATGCTTGTCAGTACAATTTGGAATGTTAAATACAGTTCTGTTTACACTTAATAAGTTAATTCAGAATGACTCCAGATTGGTTGACATGTGTTGCAGGAGTGAAAACACGGTTAACATCTTCTGTAGCTGTACAATACTAAATAGTAAAGTGAAGCAGTATAGCTTGTTGATATTCATACCATTCAGTTAATTTAGAGTGATTCCAGTTCAATTAATATATATATATATATATATATATATATATATATATATATATATATATATATATATATATATATATATATATATATATATATTTCGATTTTACAGTGGCACAACAGCACAAAACAGGTGTCAGTATGGAATGCTAAATACAGTTCTGTTTACACTTAAGTTCATTCAGAATGACTCCTGATTGGTTGCAGTGTTGCAGGAATGAAACCACAGTTAAGGCTGATTTATACTTCTGCGTCAAGCCGCAGCATACGCGTGGACACATAGCCCTCGCCGTGGCCGTCGGTGACGCTGACGTGCACCTCTCAAAAATGTAACTACACGTCGCAACAACTTGTAGCACAAGCTCTGTGATTGGTCGGCTTGGTAGTGCTGATGAGTGTGGGCAGGGGTGAGAGCAGCACATGCCCGATGGTGCGAGTGTTTAAAAGTGTGGAGTCCCGTGAAGTAGCTCTAGATGGAAACTTTTGTTTTGTGTTTACCTTATGATTACAGTTGTTGCATGTCCGTTGGTTCCCGCCTCAAAATGAGCGAGTTTGAGCCACTTTAAGGTATCATTCAGAAAAACAAAACACAAGTGAAGAAACTCGACACAGAGGAACATAAACACCTACATAAACACCTACTGCCAGCTAGTGTTTCAGAAGTGTTGCAGAGCAACAGAGCTGCAGAGCAACAGAAACAGCACGCAGAAGTATAAATACACAGCAACACGCATTGCATGCGCCGTGGGTTGCGCCGATGACTTGACGCAGAAGTGTAAACCAGGCTTTAACATCTAGCTGTCTAGTAGTAATTAGTAAGGTGAAGTAATACAGTTTGTTGCTGTTCATACCATTCAGTTAATTCAGAGTGACTCCAGATCAATTGATAAATAGATTTAATTTTACAGTGACACAACAGCACAACATGGTTGTCAGTACAATTTAGAATGTTAAATACAGTTCTGTT
The DNA here is from genome assembly GCF_903798145.1 of Danio aesculapii. Classification (NCBI taxonomy): domain Eukaryota; kingdom Metazoa; phylum Chordata; class Actinopteri; order Cypriniformes; family Danionidae; genus Danio; species Danio aesculapii. The sequence continues at coordinate 38,105,288 of NC_079449.1, forward strand.
TACAATTATTCAGTTAATTCAGAATGACTCCAGATCGGTTGACACGTGTTGCAGGAATGAAACCACAGTTAACATCTAGCTGTCCTGTAGTAAATAGTAGTGCTCCTGCCAGAGGCTATGCTTTGTTGCACAAGGTCGATGCAAGCTTTGATCCTGCTTTCTTTACTTCACCTCTTAAAAGTCAATAACTTTTCTTTAGAAGCTGGGCAGCTTCTGTAGTGTTGGTCTTTTTGTGGCTTTAAACCTAAAACCTTCTTGCTTGTGTTCACATAGTGGAACAAAGTGGGTGACAATACAGTTTGGACTGTTAAATACAGTTCTGTTCACTCTGTTCAGTTAACTCAAAGTGACTATAGTTTGGTTTATAAATGCCACATTAATCGAACCAGAATCGATCCAGCTGTTATTCCGCTGTGCCACACAATGCATTCTTCATTGTAAATTATATGTGTCAACTTCTCTCTAGTTATGAAAATAATCACATGAAGTTGAGTTCCCATGTCCTTTTTTCGTATAAATGCTAATTTGAGAGTCACCTGCTTGTAAATATTCTTGTCAAGCCAAATACTGGCTGTGTCAAAGTAACCATTGTGATTGTAGGTAAACAAGTGGTAAATTATGGAAATTAGCTTGCTCTTTTGAAGAGCAGCCTCATTGTCATTTCTGATTGTTTGGCAACTGTATTTTCAGAGCCTTTAAAGAGAACAAGGACACAATTATAATAAGAAAAAAAGAATTGCTGCTGTTTATTCACTTAAACCTTCTAATGAGTCTATTTTAACGATTTTCTCTGTCGTTTTTTTAGATTGGGATAGTTTTTTTTTTCTTTTACCTGTGAATAATCTGCCAGCTGCTTTCATTTACCAAGTATTAGCATATTACTAATATGGATGTGCCAGATAGCTCAAGGCTTAATAAGAGCTATTCTGTAATGACAGACTCTTGGATAGGTGGTCATGTCCTTTGTTATAGTCCTTGCTTTTTAATGAACAGATTCCTACGTGCTCACACAGAGTGGCATAAATTGCCATCCAAAACACACTGTAGATTAATTAGTGTCGTTATTGCCAAACATGTCACAGTTTCTGACCCATTTTTTTCACCCTGCCCTTCTGTAAACACAAGCAGATGTCTTGAAAGATATGTGTCGAGGGTTTGAGCCTGCTATATTTTGACATGTTTTTGGGGTTGACAATGATATGCGCTAATACCTCCTGTTCCCATTTCTTCACCTTGTCAGGATATTAAGGGTGCATGCTGAAACATTTTTAACTGTGTTGTGACGGCCCTGTTCTGCAGCCTGACTCAGCTCTGCATTACAGATTTGTCAAATTCTGGAGAGAGAGAGAGAAAGAGGGCATGGACAGGGTAAGCTTCTCGAGTAAAATGATAAGGGAGTTTAAAGGCCCAGATTCATGTTGCCGGTGTCAATATGATTTTGTGTGTCTATAGAAACACGAGTTATTCTGTAGTTCCAGAAATGTGATCCAGTGCTGAGACTAAAGCTGAAAAGGCTTAGCTCAGGGTTTCGGGCTGTGGATCCGAACACAGAGAGTGTTTTCAGAGGAATTTGGTATGCTTTTCCAGCAACTGAGGAGGAATTACATGTGAAAGCATGGGAAGACTAAACCTGAGATCTGAAGGGAGCTGAAGTATAAAATCACAAATTTAGAGGTGGTTAGCATTTGAAACATAAAGTCCCAAGTGTTTAAACACAACATAAAGACAAATCTGACCACAGTGGCTTAAAGTTAGATGCACAAATTTCACCACCGGGAAATCGCTCCATTCCCAGAATCCGTCTCCACTTATAGCTATCAACCAGAGATGGAGTTATCAGGCTGAGGCAATTTCGTTTTTTTCCCAGAGTGATTCCACATTATCAACAAGAAAATGCATCTGTTGCATTCTACAAACAGAAAGGCTCTCTGTTGTATTGAATTTTCCCACTCATCTATCTTTGTTGCAGAAATTCTCCAAACTATAGTTCACAAACCAGATGGCTTTTGTATTTAAATAGGCTGAGATTAAGCAAGCTGGAAAATGTAGAAAAGAAAGAGCGAAGATCTCTACGCCCGCTAGGTCCCGTTAGCATGATGAGACAGACTCGTTGAAGCTTGAGGTCTTTTTATTGAGCATGTGTTGCTCCATGGCCCCTGGCTTTCTCTCAGGGTCCCGTTCCTGGAGAGCTGGCTATTGGGCCAAGGGCTCCCTGCTGAGCCCCTGTTCATCACCACAGAACCCCCCTTGTCGTAGCATCTTTTTACGCAGAGCAGCATGGGGCTCGGGCCACAGCGAGCAGCTAATGGTATACGAATTCCCCCTCTGTAAGGGCTCACACAACATGCCATTGCAGTTGACCAGACAGGAATGATCGTGTGGAAATTAAGCAGCGGGGTCAGTCTGCAGCTTCACATTTAGATCAGCTGGGTTTCATCAGAACTTATTTAATCATTGCTTCCTGTTGCCTGCATGCAGGGAGGGAATGAGGCTTGCGGGGTCGCATCGGAACATATATTCACTCACCAAAACTTCACAGTGGACTGTGAAAGGGTAATTTAAAAGGCAACACAAGGCATATCTTAAGGTGGCCGGGAAGTGCAAAAAAAAGTGTGAAAAACGTTTATGAAGCTCAAGACAAATTTACATTTTAGAAAACATTTTTACCTATCATAAGACACAATTACATAGGAAAAACGATTTAACTAGGAACAAAATAAATTTACATTTTAGAAAAAAATTTACAAGACACAAAACACTTTTACCAGTCCCGAAACAAATTTACAATGACAGATTCTTAACAAACAAGGGAATGTACCACACACCGGAAGTGACGCGGAATGTACCATACACCAGAAATTTTCAGCTTGTGTGTGACTTTGTAGACACGGCTTAACACAAGTCTACAACTATAAAAATCATGGTTTGACCAACTGCGATAAACATTGTTTAGTCATTTAGAGATATTCTGAGAAAATATCAGTGTGAGAGTATGTAGAAACATGTAAACGCAAGTACATGGAAACAAGTTAACGAGTCCACAACCAAAGCACAACATATGCTGACTGATAAAATTATAAAAACCTACCTCAATGTGCAGTCCTGAATAGTTTAGTTAGATAGGTCAATTGATACTCGTGATGAACCTTTTGACTTGGTTTCGAATCCTTTGATGACATGTAAATTATAATTATTTCTTTTCATTAATTTTGGTTATATACTGCTCTGTCACACAAATATTAAAATCAATAATGTTTACAATGACACTGACACCAAGTAATAAGAATATTTATTTTGAATGGGCATGTTTTGTTGCTGTGAAAAAGTGACGAATCTGCCAATCTGCAAACGTGAATATTTTACATCTGGAAGGGGGCACCAGTTAACACGGACACCAGTTAAACCGTATTTCTGACTTCATTCTCTTTACTTTTAAGAGTCCTCAAGCAGATGTTTACACTGTGCAAACGACATTATGTTCACGATTACAGTGTACGTGTCGCCCTTGTTAACATATTGAACACACTGATGCAGTATGTCTGGTGTTTCTGTTTGGTTCGCGTCCTTTAGAAACTGCAAACACAGACCACACGTAAAGCAAACCACTTTAAGCTGCTCATGTGTTTGCCACAAATCGGGCAAAACAACCCTCGACCACAGTCCATGTTCGGTCACCATAAACTTTATTTACGCCATGTACTCCACAACACGAATTTACCGCGCTCACCACCAATGACAACAACACTTTTCCCCACATCACTTCCAGTAGTGGAAAGAGTACTGAAAAATCATACTCAAGTAAAAGTACCATTACTTGCCTAAAATGTAGTGCAAGTATAGTAAAAGTATCTGTTATGAATATTAGTCAAAGTATGAGTAAAAAGTAGTCCTTTTAAAAGTACTCAAGAGTAGTGAGTATTACATGTTTACATGTAATTTGTGGATGTGTGTAAATGTAACATTCTGTAGTGCATCTGGTTATTGCCCAGCAGGCACACAACATCATAGGACGTTAACATTAGGTTAGATTAAGGATGTGATGTCAGGTGACCAAAATTCAACGTCTTGCCAGTGTCTAAGGACAACGTTATTTTGATATCCAATAACGACGTCAAATGATGTTGATATTTGGTTGATTTTGGGTTGTTAGAAAGTGAACAAAATCCAACATCAAGCCAACATCTCAAACCAACTTCATATTGTCATCAAATACTGGCATTTATTCATGAGGTATGGCAACCAAAATCCAACGTCTGATATATGCCATAGTGGTAACGTCCACACAATGTTAAGCTGTAACATCATTAGAAAATGATAATTGGTTGGTTTTAGGTTGGACATTGACGCTGGCCTATCGTTGAGTTCTGACGTCAACCCGATTTTCATTTCCAAACAAAATGCAACACCCCCAAGACATTATGGTACAACATCAATCTGATGTTATTTTGACATCTTGTGCCATTTCAGTCATCATACAGTAAACATCCGTCATCTTCTCATCAGTGACATGCATCTACACAGTCTCTGGGTCAATGTAAGTTAAGATTTTTATACATTATCTTGGACACTTAGTCCTTCTAAACAGTTTAAAGCAATTAAAGTGCACATGTCTTGAGGTAAAGTAAGTCATTATGATGCGATTTTCCTTGATTTGACAAGAATCACAGGACTGTGTTTTCTAATCCCCATAGACAAGGAAAAATAAAGAAGTGACTGCAGGTTGAAGGAAAGTAGTGGAGTAAAAGTACCGATACTGCAATAAAAATGTACTCAAGGGAAAGTAAAAGTACACATTTTAAACTACTTAGTAAATTACAATTCCTGGGAAAAAACTACTTAATTACAGTAATTTGAGTATTTGTAACTAGTTACTTTACACCACTGGTCACTTCCAGTGTGTGGTACATTCCCTTTTCTTAAAGAATCTGTAATTGTAACTTTGTTTCAGGACTGGTATAGATTTTGCGTCTTGTTAATTTTTTTTTTATAACCATGTATATAACCAAAATTAATGTAAAGAAATAATTATAATTTACATGTCATCAAAGGATTCGAAACCAAGTCAAAAGGTTCCACACGAGTATCAATCGACCTATCTAACTGAACTATTCAGGACTACACATTGATGTAGGTTTTTATAATTTTATGAGTCAACATATGTTGTGCTTTGGTTGTGGACTCGTTAACTTGTTTCCATGTACTTGCGTTTACATGTTTCTACATACTCTCACACTGATATTTTCTCAGAATAGCTCTAAATGACAAAACAATGTTTATCGCAGTTGGTCAAACCATGATTTTTATAGTTGTAGACTTGTGTTAACCTGTGTCTACAAAGTCACACACAAGCTGATATTTTCTGGTGTGTGGTACATTCCGCGTCACTTCCGGTGTGTGGTACATTCCCTTTTCGTAAAGAATCTGTCATTGTAAATTTGTTTCGGGACTGGTAAAAGTGTTTTGTGTGTTGTTAATTTTTTTCTAAAATGTAAATTTATTTTGTTCCTAGTTAAATAGTTTTTTCCTATGTAATTGTGTCTTATGATAGGTAAAAATGTTTTCTAAAATGTAAATTTGTGTTGTTGTACTTACACAGAAATTAATAATTCATTACAATGTACTTATTGTGTAAATACATGTATTTACTGTGTACTTGATGCTTGATTAATTACCTGTATGTAATCACATCTGTAATTAAATTCTGTAAATACACTGTTGACCATCCCTTACACCTTAACCGACCCTTAAACCTACCCATACCACCAAACCTGTCCATAACCCTACCCCTATCCCAACTCAAAAGCGCCTCAAGTGTTCTCAAATATATTATGAACACAGTAAGTACATTGTATTTAGTTTTTTAAGGAAGTACATAGTAGTTAAGGACACTTAATATAAGGTGGGACCAAATGTTTTCCAAAATGTGAATATGGCTAGAGCTTCGTAAAAGTGTTTCACACTTTGTAATGTTGTTTCGCACTCCTCGGGCACTGTATTATCTGCTGACTTCCCATTTCACCTGAGATTATGTATGCGTTACGTTCAGGCTGCAACCTCAGTTCATATTTTTTAATTGCAAGCAGCCAGCTGTTTTCTTAATGCATTGTCACCTTTTGTAAATATACACAGTATGCTCATGAATCATCGCTTTATTTAGATAATCCATTGTGAGGTTACCATGGAGATAACAAAGTGTCAGACAGAGCCATCTGCATGTTTCACCGTTAAATATGTCTCCAGGACCCAAGGGGACTCAAAAATGACACATATTACACAAAGAAATCACATTTGCTTCTGATTTCACATGAATTCCAATCAACAGGCTCTTGAACTCACATCGAGCAAAATGTGTTTTCTGTATTTATTTCCTCAGGAATAGGTGGGAAGGTGTCAGCGAGGCCGTCAGTTACTCACACTTGATGAGTTTGAGAGCATGACTGATTCTTAGCGCCGTTAGCTATGTCTGCTAGCCTTCATACGAGACTCGAGAAGACAGCTTGTATTCCCACATGTATCTGTCTTTCCTAATGGTTAAGAACAACACCTTAACTGATGATTGAATGGAGGAAAAAGTGTGAAAACCACAGACACACAACCATCCATTAACACTCAGGGTGGCTGTCGGCTTTTCACACTGCAGTAAAAAATATTCGCCTTCAATATCTAGACATTTACTACCAAAAAAAAAAAAACCCTACCTAGCAGAGTAGTTCAATTCTGGCCAATCTATGGACACTCTTACTATTTTTAGCTGGCGGAGTTTGCTGGACATCATTTAATGATCTGTCTGTCTTGTGGAGGGATTTTGATTCAGTTGGCAGTCAGCCAGTCTCACACCTTCAACATTTGATCGGGTGTCATACGAGTTCTCACTCTCATGTGTGACTGTCAGGAGTGAGACTGTTATTTCGTAACTGTACACAAAAATAGACTTTTCTCAGCCTATCAACTTTCTACGTGATGCACACTTTCCAAACAAGTGGATTTCATGTCAAATTTGTATAATGTTTTATTATATGGTGGTGTTTTAGTGTCACTCGTATGGAGCTCATAATATGCCAAAACCATCTGAATTCAAATTGTGTTCATTTGAATAATTAACAATTGTAATTTAATAAAACTGAATGTTATACAAGTATGTCATTAAAAACATGTTTTGAATTTAAATTCCTTAACTTGAATTTGATATTCTTAACTTGAATTTGAATGTCTTAACTTGAATATTGAACATCTGAATTGAAGACAACTGAATTTTTTAAAGTCAGATTTTTATAGGTGTATTTTCAAGATTATTAGTATTGCAGATATTGGTTTCGTAAAAATACAGCTTTGAGTTTTCAAGATTAAGAAATTTGGACCATCAAATTCATTCATTTATTCATTCATTCATTTTCTTTTCGGCTTAGTCCTTTTATTAATCTGGGGTTGCCACAGCGGAATGAACCACCAACTAATCCAGCATTTGTTTTATGCAGCGGATGCCCTTCCAGCTGCAACCCATCACTGGGAAAGCATCAAATTCAATATTCTAAAATTCTAAACCAGAAATTCAGATCGTGAAGAAAGGTCAGGAGTGATCAACAGGGAGGGGTAGACAATCACCAAAAAGTCAAACTAAGCATTTTGGCCAATCACAGACCTGTGTGAGTTTGCTGGCATTTGTTTGGATCAGGAGGAGACAATTCTTCTGCAAATTGACTATCGGGGATCAGCTATTTTCAGTAGCTTTATACATGCTTCAGTAAACCAAATTCATTTATTTAATTCAACTACATCTCACTGGTTGATCAAACTTACCTAAGCTTTCTGTGTTTTGAGGGATACAGAGCTAATTCTCCCAGCTCGAATGGGCTATTTCAACAGACACAGGGCTCTTACACCTTTTCAAAGTCAAATTTAAGGACTTTTCAAGCTCTTTCCAGGTGCATTTTCAATCTGTTCCAGCATTTTACAACTGTGTAATGACAATTAATAAATTAATAAGTTTATTAACTTATCTTTGCGCTCAGCCAAAACATGTTACCTAAGAACAAGTAGGCTAATAGATTTAAAAGACCAACTGGAGAGATGACATCCAGCGGCAGATTCGGGATGGACTGGCTGATGTTCGGCTGCTCTTAGCAGGGCAGGTTGTGCTCGAGGTCCCGCTGATTACCTGGAGCTCAGACGCAAGAATACGCTGAAGCAGCTTACAGTGCATGCCACAGTGAGTGTTTGATCATGTGATGTGCGTTTTTTTAGCGGTTTAGTGTTGATGGAGAGCTTTTCAGAAACGCTAGATGAAATGCCAGTGTGAATGTGAATCGTTTTCGTTCAAAATGCCATTTTAAAATGAAAAAGTATTAGTGTAAACGGGGCCTAAGTTCTAAATTCTACAGGTAACCACTGTAAGGAAGCCAAAACTGGAATAACTCTCCCTCTCTCTCTTCTTTGTACGAGTTCAAAGTCTGGCAGCAGCGTTTTGTACTAATTGAAGGCATGATATCTGACCCCAAGACATTCCTATTTATAAAGAATTACAATAATCAATGCTTGGTGACACAAAGGCATGAGTAATGATAATTACTTTCCATTTACTCACCCTCAAGTGGTTCCAACCCTTTGTGAGTTTTTTTTTTCTGTTGAACAAAAAAACAGTAGATATGTTGAAGGGAGGTGAAAATCTGTAACCATTGACTTCTATAGAAGAATAAAAGGTTATAGGTTTCAATTAATTTTCCGAAAAACTTATGCTGTGTTCAGTTTAAAAAAGACACTCAAACAGATTTGGAACACGTAAAGGGTGAGTAAATAATGAATAAATACACTCACCAGCCACTTTATCAGACAATCAAATGGCAGCAACTCAATTCATTTTTGGCATGTAGACATGGGCAAGGCGATCTGCTGCAGTTCAAACCAAGCATCAGAGTGTGGAGGAAAGGTGATTTAAGTGACTTTGAATGAGACATGGTTGTTGGTGCCAAATGGGCTGGTTTGGGTATTTCCGAAACTGCTGACCTACTGGCATATTCACACACAACCAGCTCTAGGGTTTACAGACAATGGTCCGAAAAAGAGAAAATATCCAGTGAGTGGGAGTTCTGTGGGCGCAAATGCCTTGTTGATGCCAGAGGTCAGAGTAGAGACTGGTTTAAGCTAATAGAAAGGCAACAGTATCTCAAATAACCACTCGTTACAACCGAGGTTTGCAGAGGAGCTAAATGCACAACATGTCCAACCTTGAGGCAGATGGGCTACAGCAGCAGAAGACCATATCGAGTGCCACTCCTGTCAGCTAAGAACAGGAAACTGAGGCTACAATTTGCACAGGCTCACCGAAATTGGACTGTAGAAGATTGAAATAACGTTGCCTGGCCCAATGAGTTTCAATTTCTGCTGTGACCTTTAGATGGTAGGGTCAGAATTTGGCATCAACAACATGAAAGTATGGATCCATCCTGATTTGTATCAACGATTCAGGCTGAATCGGCTGGTGTTGGTGTGGGAGATATTTTCTTTGGCTTACTTTGGGCCCATTAGTACCAATTGAGCATCATGTCAACGCCACAGCCTACCTGAGTATTGTTGCTGACCATGTTCATCCCTTAATGATCACTGTGTACCCATTTTCTGATGGCTACTTCCAGCAGGATAATGCGCCATGTCATAAAGCGCCAATCATCTCAGACTGGTTTCTTGAACATGACAATGAGTTCACTGTATTCAAATGTCCTCCACAATCATTAGATCTCAATCCAATAAAGCACTTTTTGAATGTGGTGGAATGGGAGATTCACATCATGGATGTGCAGGCGACAAATCTGCAGCAACTGCATGATGCTATCCTGTCAATATGGACCAAAATCTCTAAGAAATATTCCCAGTACCTTATATATGCCACGAAGGATTAAGCCAGTTCTGAAGGCAAAAGGGGGTACAACCCGGTACTAGTAAGGTGTACCTAATAAAGTGTATTTGGCAGTTTTGGATCACCTATCTTTTTAACTAACTCTGCTAACTGGAGCAACCCAATTTTCCTTGGATATTGACTTCAGACAACTTTAATGGGCTTTTGATGCCTGTAAATATTGAGCTTGAGAGAACAGCTTGTGAAATATTTCTGGACTGTGATCAGTTGCTAAATGGAGTCAAACTCATCAAGAACGTCCTCACAGATCAAATTAGCTTTTTAACACATTTTAGTAAAGTTCTTGCACCTCTTTTGAGTTCACCCCTCCACCCCCCATTTAAAACATGCTGTTAATCTACATAAATATGCTGTGGGATTTCCACAGAGAGCCGCTTGTCTCCCTTTGTAATTGCTGTTTTATTCATTTGCTGTCTTGCAATCATAAAGCAATTTTACATCCAGCAAAGTGTCATCTGGAGTAATTAGGGGCCTATTATGTTCTTAATCTCAAGAGAGAAGTCTAAAAACATGTCCATTTTTTATATATATATAAATAAATCCAAAGAAAATTAAACCATCACCATTATAAAACAAGACCATTATTCTTTTAAAATAAGACCACTATTTTCCAAATTAACAATGTTTTAAATTATCGCAATGCCTTTTTATTTCTGAAATAATAATCTAAGATTTAATATTGTATTGCAAAAATGCTTTACATTTTTTTTAAACGCCCCAAAAAACTATTTCTTTTTTGTGGTGAAATATAAATCAAAAATATTTTGAGACCATCCCAAGGCTGCAAACTTTTCCTTGACTCATCAGATTTTTCTTTTTTTAACAGAAAAACAAACTGAGAACAGAATTGTGTAAACCAGATCGATCAAAGACCTTCCGCTCTCACAGGTCCTTCTAGACTGCGTTGAATCGTTCCTGCTGAATCATGACTTCTGTTCTTATTACGCTCATTGTCTCTAGGACCCAAATGAGCCTTACCTTCTGTGCTTTTCAATGGAAATAAACCTCCAGTCCCCAAACACTGCATCAGCATTTCTGTTTACTAGCTGCTGTTTAGGGAATAAAAAACTCTGCGTTATGACAGACCTGTGCCAAAAACACCACGCAAGAGTTTAGACGTGTTTAGCGAAGTGTTAGAATTGCATAGCCTAACCTTGTTGTAGTCTATTATGGTTTGTAACATTCATAAAATGCATAATGGAGTTTTTATGCTGTTGTTGTTACCTGAGGGCCTGTATGTGTATAATTTATTTTCCCTGACAAAATGTTGTATTTCAGTTCAATGGCACACACTTAAGTGCCACAGTTTTTGATGTTCATTAGGAAGTCCACTAAAACAGTTTAATTATGATGAACATTTTTTAGATTTGAGTTCATTAGTGTCCAAGCACCTTTTGTAGGCTAATCCTTCTTTTTCTTTGTCTTCTTTTGCTCGTGAATCTATGGCAGCCCTCAGAACTGCTTGCAGGAAACTTTTTTTTTTCAACCATACTACACTAAAGTACTTGAATCTGTTGTGGTAATTCTACAGTAGTCAACATCAAAACGGTTTTCAAAATAGTCCTAAAATAAGAATGGATATTGTTGAATAGTTTTAGGATGAGTTTCATTAAATGTTTTAATCCGCTTCAAATTATCACTACTGTATATTTCCTATGGTAAAACAACAACTATAATAATAATACAAACAAATTACCCAATACCCAACATTATAATACACTCAAAACAAAAAATAATTTTGCTGCTTGTTCAAAATGAGTATTTAAAATGAGTTAAAACAAACATTATTATGTTATTGATGACAACTTAATTGTTTTATGTTAAATACACTTACATTTCTAAAAACAATAAAGTTAACTTAATTGGTTTGTGTTGGGAAAACATGAAGGAACTTTATACAGTCAAAAACAATGAATCATGTTAAAGTTTATTATTAACTGGTTGTAATATTTTGATTGTATTTTGATTATTATTTTTAAATGCTGTCAGATTCTTTAGAATCAGTCTAAATCTGTTTATATTAAATACTATTAGATTAAATCAGTTAAAACATATGAAGATTATATAAATAGCTGTAGAAAAGCCAAATCCAATTAGTTCAATTCTATAAGATTGGTTTAACTAATGTTCGGGGGCAAAATTGGATTTATTGATATTATTACATAAATCTTGTTCTTAATTGTTTCATTCATGTTTAACAAAGTATGTACAGTAACCTAAATTGGTGGAAACTTGACATACATAACCTTATTTGTTAGACCTAAATATTTTTTTGAGTGTATGTACTATAAATTACTATAGTGTTTTTTTTGTGTGGGTTGGTACACAATGAACAGATTCAACATAGTTACAACAAATTTGGAGTCTCACACTCAAACTCTGTAGGGCCACCACACTCATATGTATTGGGAATTACTTCTGAACCCTATTAGCATAATTATTTTTTTTCCTCCAAATATTTTTCATAAAACAATTCAACCCTATAGTGCCTTTTTCAGTGAGGAAATGTTCCTGCCCTTCCTAACTGCTCCTCTATTGTTGGTCTACCTTTCATAAAAACCAAAACAAATCATCTTTAGATATTTCATCACTAATCAAATCATTCATGAATAAAAGTTATTTAAATGTGAAACTATCCACTTGTAAAGTTGTGTAAATTGGAATATTGTTTCCGGGTCCAGTTTTCAACCTCTTGTTTGAATTGGGAAAATATAAAAAGGATGTAGGTCATTCATGACCAATTGTTCAGTTATAACTCATATCAAATCAAATTTTGAAAGTTCATTTTACAGTGTCTGGACTTGCTCATCAGACAATAATATTTTAAATGATTTATTAATAAAATAATAATAATAATAATAATAAGGACTACGTGACCATCTAATGTTTGCCATGGATATAAACATTTTGATCTTGATTTTTAGTATTGAAGTATTACAGTGCTTTTTGATTGTTTATTAGGACCATTTCTTGAGCCTCAATATGGCTTATGACATCATACGGTGCTCAGCATAATTGATGACACCCCATTCTGCAAATGAATATTTTTATTAATTTATCAGTAAATATAGATCATATATTTTAGTGAATGTGAACAAAACTGATTTATTAAATGGATATATTTATCAAAATAATTTTTAGTCATCAAGCATCTTTAGAAATAGAAATAAATTAAATTTAAATTCATGTAAAATATTGGAAAACAAAATTACAAACTAAAATGACAAAATTGTGTTGAAATTTTATACATTTTATTTTTTCTTGAATTTTAAAAATTTAATTAATTAAGTTTTTAAAAATAATTTTCCCTTACATATAAATTTGGGTGTACTCATTTTGGACTGTTACATTAAGTTATTTTGTTACATAAGCTCCAGATTTGGCATCAGTACTGACTAATCTTATGTATATGCACAAAAATATTATTGTAAAGCTTCCTATAAAAAATATGAATTTAAGTGAGAAATTTGTAAGGGGTGTACACATATGTGCTGAGGACTGTACTTAAGAATCAGATGTGATTTAAAAAAAAAAAAAAAAAACAATAGCCGTTTTCGATTATAATCTCTAAACAGTTGTTTTATTTTATTTTAGGCCAAAATTTGTCTCTTCAGAATGGAAAGCCAAGTCAAACAATGTGCAATGTTACCATGCCAGCCATTTTGGACATTTGTATTTTGTTGTAGAAATATGTGTTTTACATATTTAAAGGTTTAGTTCACCCTAAAATTAAAATTATGTTATTTATTATCATCATGCCGTTCCAATCCCTTGAGACTGCCTTTCATTCTTAACACAAATTAAGATATTTTAGATGAAAGCTGAGAGCTCTCTCATTCTCGCCGCAATGGTACAGAGACATTGAAAGTCCTGAAAAGCAACCAAAACATTGTCAAAACAAACAAACGAAAAAAAAAAGAAAAAACTTAAAAACAACTTTTTACCAAGTTCTTCTCCTTCACGTCAGGTAAGGAATCCGACACAGAGTTGTTTTTACTAGAAGAGTACAACGTATTTGCCATTAGAATCAGTATCGCAACTCATGGACTTTGTATCACCCATAGTAAACATACAAAGGTATTTCAAAATTGCTAACAACTTTATATTAGTCTATCTGTCACCATTCAGTCATTTTGATTCACACCAAAGACGTCCAAGTGTATTGGTCTATTTACTGATTTGCTCGCTAGTTTACTTGGTAGTTATGCAGTGCTATTATTTGCTAAGAAAGGTTTCTGAAGTATTTAGTTAAGTAATGTTGATGCTATCCTTTTTTGAGATTCATCGCTTTTGTGCTAGTGATACCCCCGCATGTTACTCAGGGGAAACGGTTTACCTGTTTTCCAGCTCTCAGTCTGTTTTGATCCGGTTTCATCGGGGCCATCATCAACTTGGCTCAGAAACGCTACAGAGCTCTGAGTAATTGGTAGCGTAGGATTGTGGGAATGCAGTTTGGTGCGGGCCCATCTGTCACTGGCTCTGACAAATGATCCAGCCCTGTGCCCAAAATGAAAGGAAATAAAAAAAAGTAACGGGGTCCCTGTCAGTGACGCATCCCGTAATGATCTTCAGTTCAGAAATGTGCACTCACCACATGGTGCAAAGTGCTCATTTAGTCATATGAGAGATGTGAGAGCTGGCGTTCCTTCACCCCGGTGACATGCCTCCGACAGAGAACATACTGTGTCACTTGGTGTGTGAAGACCCTGTAAGACCTCCGAAGCATGCAGCTTTTGCAGTATTCAGAAGTACGGAGTAATTATGTCTGGTTTGCTTATTACTTGGCTCTCAGTGCCATGCATTGTTGTCTGTGTTGCTCTGTCGGTGCTATAAAAGTTTTGGTAAAGAGTAATATTGCTGTGAGGGTCAGTTCAGGCTAGTGAAATCAGACAAGTATTCAGTCAACATCAAACGTTATGAACATTTAACAATAAGCTTGATTAGTTTTCTAAGTGGAGCAGTTGATAGTTGTGATTTTTTGCATGTTATATTTGTAAGTATATAATTAAATATATTATACGCGAGTACACTCACAGGGCGACACGGTCGCTCAGTGGTTATTACTGTCGCCTCTCAACAAGAAGGTCGCTGGTTCGAGCCCTGGCTGGGTTAGTTGGCATTTCTGTGTGGAGTTTGCATGTTCTCTCCGTGTGTGTGTGTGTTTCCTCTGAGTGCCCCGGTTCCCCTACTGTGCACTAAACTGTGCAGGGCCGTGACCCTCCCGGAACTAAGGGTGTTTTCACACCTACACTTTTTTTTCAGAACGTGGTGCGTTTCCCCAGTTAGTGCAGTTCATTTGGCATATGTGAATTCTGAAATTGCACTTCGATCCATGCCAAAACAATCAGTCCGAGATCGCCTGAATGAGGTGGTCTCGGCTCGATTGAAACGAACTCTGAAGCGGATCGATTGTAGTGAGAAAGCAATACGATCTGAACCAAGCTATAGCACAGTGTATTATGTATATGTAATAGCCATATATATGGCTATATTAAGAGAGAATTGCAGTACGAGTAGAGCGGGATGTCATCATTCCTACCGGTAAATGTGAGTTTCATGTCAAATACGAAAGTGAAAGCATGTTAACTGTTAACGAGAGCTGTTTATCCGTTAGGAAAATTGACCGAACAGCAAGCTGTTATTTCTCTCTGTAATGTAAAGCCTATAATGCCTAATTCAAGCCAACTGCTATGTATGAGAAAGTCTTACCTCTGATTTATACCTGGTGACGATATCTGTGGGTGTCACCATTCAAAATTAAAGCGCAGCTTTTCACTTATAATGTCTTATTGCTCATCATCAAAAATTAAAATAACGCATGACAGCTAAGCAGGACTCTGCAAAAAAATCATGAAACTCTGACCAGTGTGAAGAGAGTTTACTCACATGTGACTTGTTTTAGCTATTTTGGTCTGTTTAGAAACATTGCAGTGTGACAGCAAACCGCACCAAAGCGCAACATTGTAACAATTTGAATCCCTGTTTCGGAACAAAAGAATCAATTCACAGGTGTGAATGCACCCTAAGTTTGACACTTCTGGTTTAAGGTAGCAAGTTCTCTGTTTTCATCGGCAGTTAATGTTCTGCTTTTGTACAATTTTTGTCAGATGTCAGATAACCAGTTGTGAGAAACGTCTCTATTAATATGTAAAATCTATATCTGTTTTTCTTGGATTTTGCAATAACAGTGTTTCTTATGTCACAAAAGTCTGATTTTGTGATTGGTACAATCGGTATAATATGTGGTTTTCACAAACCTAGTGCATGGAATTATATGCAAAAGTTAGTATTTGGTAAGCATTTAACTACAAAACGATTTGCATATGGTGTATTTATAATAAAACACATCTTTAGCATATTAGCTTTAGCAATTATTTAACATTTTGTCTAACAAGTTAAATTCTCCATAAATGTCTTTAGCATATTACTTAATTAAATAAGGTGTTTAAAAATGTAAATAGGCCCAACAGCACATTAGCAATTCTAAATGAAATAAATTTAAAACATATTAAGTGTGAAATTTAGTTTTTATACTTAAATGTAAAAAAATGTGTTAGATTAAAGCTATACAGAATGAAGGTGATTCATAATAATTGTATGTAAGTAATAAGTATTTAGCACATTTGCTATCCCTTTAGTGGATAAATATAAATCATATTTAGTTAAATAGGCTAGCAAGTATCTTTAGGCTAGTTAGGTCAAATAGTTTGGAAAAATCTGTAGCAAATTAACTACACCTTAAGTAGACTAAGTTGTTTATATATACAGATAATCCATTTTTAGTGAATTAGCTTATTTAATAAAGTAAATAAAGCAGCTATAGTGAATTAGCTATAGTGACAAATGAAGGTAAAGTTGTTTTAAATAAACATAAGCACTCCAAACTCTACTCTCACCTTCAGCGACAGTCTAATCTCTCAGTAAAGAGGCCGCTGAGTGTTGCCGACAGGTGTAAAATGAAACTGCTTTGTTCTTGTTAAGTAAGGGTTCTTAGCGCAATGAGGCGCTAGTTTATTGATTGATGAATGGTTTAGCAGATATGGAAATGAATGGCTGTGTGGCACACAAGGACACAAGGGTCTTTATGTGTGTCTGTGTTTCCACAATCTGACGCTCACGATCTCTTGTCTGATAGCCCTCATCTGCCATGACGCAAAGTGGCTTTAGGAGACAATTGCGTTGTCGGGAAGTTGAAACTGTCTTGTCTGGCCCATCCGCACAAACTGCAGTTGATCATGGTGTGAATTTCAAACAGGTTGATGAGGGTAATTCAGTCTACTTGATAATAATAGATTGTCAACAGAGTATTTTGACTGATGAGTGTTTGTGAGATTCCAGCTGTTAGAAGAAGCTAAAGCTCTATTTGGATATGATGCAGGTAGTAAAATGCAAGTTGCATCTTTCTTTTTAAGACAGCTTCTATGGCTAATCTGTGACAAATGCTGATTTATTGCTTTTACGCAAGTCAACCTCTCCCATTAACATGCTAATATCAGACTGTTATGTTTATTGACTTCAACTGCCAGTGCCATGTTAGGTTTTTGTAAAACTAGCACGTTGTTTTGACATCCCTTACCAAACATGAACAAAGCAGTTTTATTTTATAACAAACGCTTAACAACCGTACTAATCGATTGGGTTAACAGTCATGTTAGTGCTAATGCTTTATTTACATGAACAACTGATTTTGTTAATAGGTGGTTAAGCTTTAATACAATTACATATAACTTTAAATTAAATAGCTAATTTGCCAATTATGTTTTCATTTACATTTATTAACAACTTATTCCATATTTCAAATGTGTAGCTAAAGCTATGTGTTTTCTTTACATTTCTTTATATTTACTACTTTTTTATTAATTCATTAAGTCCATTAAATGTATAGATAATGTGCTAAATAGGATTTATTTACATTTATAAACAAATTTTCCTTGATTTAATAAAATGGCCTAAATATGTTAAATTTGCATTATTGAAAACTTTCTGTATAGCTAATGCCCTAAACATGTATGTTTACATTCATGAACACACTAAAACTTTAGCTAATATGTTAAATATGTTTTATTTACATAGACCTTGATTTGTGTGCTAATGTGTTAAAGATGCTTTGCATTCATGAACAGCATCACTTTCACTTTCACATAGCTAATGTGGTAAATATGTTTTAGTTACTGTTATAAACTACTTTATGTGCCAAATATTGTTTATTTACATTTATAAACAACTTCATTTGATGAAAGTATGGCTAAAGTCATAAATATGTTTAACTTGCATTATCGAACTCTCTGTATTAAAATGCTAATTCCATAAACATTTATATTTGCATTCATGAACACACTAAAACTTTAGTTAATATGATAAATATGTTTTATTTACATTTACATATAATTGATTTGTAAGCATGGTTGTAAAGATCTTGTATAAATGAACAGAATCACTTTTATTTATTAAATATAGCTATTGTGCAACAGATGTTTGATTTACAGTTATGGACAACTTTATGTGCTAAATATTGTTTATTTACATTTATAAACAACTTTACCTTCATTTCATATAAGTATGACTAAATATAGTTATTTTGCATTATCGAGCACTTTCTGTGTTAACATGCTTGCTAATGCCTTAAACATGTATATTTACATTCATGAACACACTAAAATGTTATATAATATGCTAATTATGTTATATTTACATTTACATAGAACTTGATTTTGAGCATGTTGTTAAAGGTCTTGCATTCATGAACAGCGTCACTTTCATTCATTAAATACATATAGCTAATGTGCTAAAGATGTTTTATTTACAGTCATGAACAACTTTATGTGCTAAATATGGTTTATTTACATTTATAAACAACTTTACTGTCATTTGATATAACTATGACTAATACCCCAAATATGATTATTTTGCATTATCGAACACTTTCTGTGGTAGCTAATGCCCTAACATGTATATTGCATTCATGAACACACTAAAACTTTAGGTAATATGCTAAATTAATTAATTTTTATTTACGTTTACATAGACCTTAATTTGTAAGCTAAGGTGTTAAGGATGCTTTGCATTCACGAACAGCATCACTTTCATTAATTAAATATATACGGTAGCTGATTTGCTAAAGATTGTTTATTTACAGTTATGAACATCTT
Source organism: Danio aesculapii (assembly GCF_903798145.1). NCBI lineage: Eukaryota > Metazoa > Chordata > Actinopteri > Cypriniformes > Danionidae > Danio > Danio aesculapii. Next base: position 38,124,347 of record NC_079449.1, read on the forward strand.
ACCTCCATTTATTTATAGTAGAGCTAATATGCTAAAGATGCTAAAGATACATTCCTAAATGTAGCAGACACTTCATTATAATAAAGACTCACAAAAGAGGACTATAAACCAACAATATTTGTAGTATTGACCATTAAATAATCTTAAATATTCTTTATTTCATAGAAAGCAATGATATTTAAGTATTGATAAAAACTACTTTAAAATCATATATACATAAAATAATCATCACTCTATTGCTGTTATGAAGCGGACAGGAGACAGAGGTAAGGAAACGTTAGGGTGTTTATTAAATGACAACAAGGAGCACATGAAGGATAGCCAGGAGGATCAGGAATGATGTTGGGGTCTTTTCCTCCGTGGCTGGGTAACAGGAATACACGAGGATGGACAGCACACACCAGATACAGCTGACAGAGGATGACACAGACTTGGAAGGACTGGAAGACAGGACGATTCGGGTGGACCAGGAAGACTAGGAGGAATACAAAGAGAACAGGTAAGTAAAGCGTTTGTTTTAGCTGAGGATGACTACGCTGAGTGGTCGCTCAGTTGTCCGCTTTCGTCGAGACGAGCCCGGACAATGAGCGACTGGAGTGCTGTGCTTTATCTGGTGCTCGTGAATGTGATGCAGCTGTGTGCTCATTAGAAGTCAGGTGATGGTGATCTTCGTGAGTGGGGATCGTGAGAGCCTGACCAATCCGTGACAGTACCCCCCTCCCCAGGGCCCGCTCCTGAGGGCCGACACCTCCGACGCCGTGGTGGTCTCCCTCTGCCTCTAGGCGCTGGGAACTCAGGGTGGCTCTCATGAAACTCCACCATGAGACTAGGATCGAGAATATCAGCTCTGGGAACCCATGTCCTTTCTTCGGGGCCGTACCCTTCCCAGTCCACCAGGTACTCCAACTGGCCACCACGACGTCGGGAACGCAAGATCTCCTTCACTGCGTAGACGGCTCCTTCTTCTAGGAGCAGTGGAGGAGGGGGTTCCTCTTCGTGGTCAGGCTCTGTGGAGGGAAGAACAGGATCGTGATAGGGTTTCAGGAGTGATACGTGGAATGTAGGGTGAATACGGTAGTGAGAGGGTAATTGTAGTTTGTAGGTGACGGGGTTAACCTGTTCCACGATGGTGAAGGGACCAACAAATCGGGGACTTAACTTGCGAGAGGGCAGTCGCATGCGTATGTCCCGGGTGGATAGCCACACCTTTTGTCCGGGTGTGTATCTGGGTTCTTCAGACCTTCTTCTATCGGCGGTTACCTTGCTTCGACGGACTGCCCTCTGCAGATGTTGATGAGCCTCGTCCCAGACTCTCTCGCTCTCCCGGAACCAGTGATCCACTGCGGGGACATCAGATGGTTCGCCATCCCAGGGAAAGAGCGGTGGTTGGAAGCCCAGGACGCACTGGAATGGCGTGAGTCCGGTGGAGGGTTGCCGCAGTGAATTTTGGGCATATTCTGCCCAGCCCAAATACTGGCTCCAGGAGCTCTGGTGACCACTGCAGAAGGTCCTCAGGAACCGTCCCACCTCCTGAATCTTCCTCTCTGTCTGCCCGTTGGTTTGGGGATGATATCCAGAAGAGAGGCTGACGGCCACACCTAGGAGCTTGAAGAAGGCTTTCCATAGACGTGAGATGAACTGTGGACCTCTGTCCGACACAATATCTTCTGGAATACCAAATGACCTGAAGACTTGATTAAAGATATTGTCGGCTGTTTCAAAGGCTGTGGGAAGACCTTTCAGAGGGATTAGTTTGACAAACTTTGAGAATCTATCTACGATGACTAGAATACAGGTATTACCTTCTGACGAGGGGAGGTCAGTGATAAAGTCCACTCCTAGGTGTGACCAGGGACGGTTCGGAATCGGCAAGGGATGGAGCTTTCCAGCGGGTAGATGACGTGGGCTCTTGGATTGGGCACAGTCCTTACAGCCCTGAACATATTGCCTCACATCCCTTGCCATGTTTGGCCACCAGAATCGTTGGGATACTAGCGAGAGAGTATTGTTGATCCCTGGATGTCCAGTGCCTAGCGAGGTATGTAAGGAGTGGATCAGATCTACCCGGTGTTCAGGTGGTATGAACTGCCGATGAGGAGGGCATCCCGGCGGAGCAGGGGCTTCCGGAGTGGCAACGACTGGAGGAGCGTTCCAGGTGATCGGACAAATGGAGATGTGTTCGGGAAGAATCTTCGTTGGGAGTTCTTCATGATCGTGATGCTCGTGTAAACGAGAGAGAGCGTCTGCTCTTAGATTCTTGGGTCCTGGACGATAGGAAATGGAGAAATCAAAACGTGAGAAGAAAAGTGACCATCTGGCTTGACGTGGACATAGTCTCTTGGCCTCTTTGATATATTGGAGGTTTTTGTGATCTGTGATCACCTGGAACGGATGTTTGGCTCCCTCCAACCAGTGACGCCACTCCTCCAAGGCTAGCTTGATTGCTAGAAGCTCCCTGTCTCCTATGCTGTAATTCTGCTCCGCCGGGCTCAACTTCCGAGAGAAATAGGCACAGGGATGCAGTCGGGGCGGTGTATCATGATGTTGGGATAATACTGCCCCGACGCCGGTGGTGGATGCGTCCACTTCCACCACGAAAGGAAGATTTGGGTCAGGATGAGTCAGGAGTGGGGCCCTTGTGAACTCCTTCTTAAGAAGGCGGAAGGCTGCGGCTGCTTCTTTGGTCCACTCCAGTCCTTTGGGTTTACCCTTGAGGAGATTAGTGAGAGGTGATGTAATCCTGCTGTAGTCCTTGATAAACCGTCTATAAAAGTTAGCAAACCCAAGAAACCTCTGGAGCTCCTTAATGGAAGTGGGTTCTGACCAGGATAGAACAGCCTCAATTTTCTTCCCATCCATACGTATACCGGTTTGGTCAATGATGTATCCCAAGAAATGAATCGACTTCTGGTGGAATGAGCATTTCTCCGCTTTGAGGTAGAGGTGATGTTCTCTCAATGTGTGTAGGACCTCCGCAACGTGTTGGCGATGTTCGGCCTCACTCCGGGAGTAAATGAGGATGTCATCTATGTACACTATTACAAAGTGGTGAAGAAACTCCCGGAGGACTTCATGAATGAAGTTTTGGAATACGGAGGGGGCGTTGACCAGACCGTAAGGCATGACCTCATATTCATAGTGGCCAGTAGGGGTCACGAATGCTGTCTTCCATTGGTCCCCCTCACGTATTCTTATCAGATTATACGCGCTGCGGAGGTCCAATTTAGTGAAGACTTTAGCTTCTCGGAGCTGTTCCAAAGCGGCTGGTACCAGAGGAAGGGGATATCGGTATTTTACTGTACCGTTATTTAGGACCCTGTAGTCGATGCATGGACGCAGCCCTCCGTCCTTCTTGGCCACAAAGAAGAAGCTTGAGGCGGCTGGTGATTTTGAGTGACGTATGTACCCCTGACTCAGAGCCTCCCTTATGTAATCTTCCATTGCCTGATTCTCTGGAAGCGAGAGCGGGTAGATCCTACCTCTTGGCAACTGGGCATCTGGAACTAGGTCGATCGCGCAGTCCCATGGCCGATGCGGCGGTAGCTGGGAAGCTCTCTTGGGGCAGAAGACATCATGAAAGGAGCTGTACTCCTTAGGAATGTGGATAGACTGCTTCTCAGGAGGACTCTCGACCGATGTTGTAAACAAAGAAATGGGGTTCCGACCTTGAAGAGGGAGATTTGGAAAACAGGTAGGTGTACATCCAGATCCCCATTTCTTTATCTCTCCTGTGCCCCAAGAGATGATGGGATCGTGCTTCACCAGCCACGGGCGCCCTAGAATGATGTCCATATTTGCACCCTCCAGAACCAGAAATTGAATCCTCTCTTGATGTAACAACCCCACTTGAAGAAGGATGTCTTCGCATTGTCGATGGATACGGGTCGAAGATCGAGTGCACTGGGTTATCGGTTGTATCTGGTATATATGCGAGGACGCCTCAGTACGTAGGTGGAGTTGACGACAGAGGGATTGGGAGATGAAGTTCCCTGCTGACCCGGAGTCGATGAGGGCTGTGACAAGGAGAGAAATAGAGGCAGTAGTTATTTGTACGGTGGTAGTAAGTGGTTTACATTGTTCAATATTCGTACTGAATACACTCACTGAAGTCCGAATGGGACGAAGGGGACACTCCATACGGGTGTGTCCACTGACACCGCAGTATAGACACAGACCCCGGGTCAGCCTCCTCTGTCGTTCCGCTGATGTCAGTCTTCCAGACTCTATTATCATGGGTTCTGGTTCTGGAGAGGCTGTTGACTCAGGCGATTGGAGGAGTGCAGACGAGGGGGTGATGGTGTCCTGTTGATAGGAACGGAGACGATCGGAACATCGGAGAGAATGTTGGATGAATCTCTCCAGACCCATAGTATCATCTAATGTGGCCAGCTGGATTCGGAGAGTGGGTTCCAAGCCGAGCCGGTACGTGGTCAACAACGATCTCTCATTCCATCCACTTGCAGCTGCTAGAGTGCGAAACCGGAGAGCATATTCCTGTGTAGATAGAGTACCTTGCTTTAGATGATACAGCTGCTCTCCAGCGGCTACTTCCCCATCAGAACGTCCAAACACCTCTTTGAAATACTCCGTGAAGGTAGTGATGGAATTCATGACCGGCCCGGCTTGGTTCCAGATCGTCTCAGCCCATTTAAGTGCAGGCCCAGAGAGTAGTGATACGATGTAGGCGATCTTTGACTTATCTGTGGGATATAGAGAAGGTTGCATTTCGAATATGAGGGAACATTGTAACAGAAAACCATTGCACTCCCCCGCTCCGCCTGAGTAGGGCGCTGGTCGGGCCATGGGACTGGAAGGAAGGGCCGAAGAAGAAACTGTGGAGGCGGAAGTGCTCGGTGCTGGTGGTGCGTTGGAAAGTGGAGCTGGTGGCTGTAGAATCCGCTTCAACTGGTCCACCAGCTCTTGAAAGTGATCGGGGGTGCTCATGTTGTCGTCGTTATTGGTCCGGGCTTCTGTTATGAAGCGGACAGGAGACAGAGGTAAGGAAACGTTAGGGTGTTTATTAAATGACAACAAGGAGCACATGAAGGATAGCCAGGAGGATCAGGAATGATGTTGGGGTCTTTTCCTCCGTGGCTGGGTAACAGGAATACACGAGGATGGACAGCACACACCAGATACAGCTGACAGAGGATGACACAGACTTGGAAGGACTGGAAGACAGGACGATTCGGGTGGACCAGGAAGACTAGGAGGAATACAAAGAGAACAGGTAAGTAAAGCGTTTGTTTTAGCTGAGGATGACTACGCTGAGTGGTCGCTCAGTTGTCCGCTTTCGTCGAGACGAGCCCGGACAATGAGCGACTGGAGTGCTGTGCTTTTATCTGGTGCTCGTGAATGTGATGCAGCTGTGTGCTCATTAGAAGTCAGGTGATGGTGATCTTCGTGAGTGGGGATCGTGAGAGCCTGACCAATCCGTGACAATTGCATTTTAGGTTGAATTTTTTAACAATAAATGCATGCCAAACCATATATGTGAGCATTAATATTGCGCTTTGTTCCACCATGCTCAAAATGTTCTTGAGCACCCCTGAATGACAGTTTGGGGAATGTTACATAATCAGTTGATGATATTTAATTGTGTAATAACAGAAATATGTAATAAATGTCAATACACGAAATGCTAATGAGCAATGCAGTATTTAATCTGTTTGCCAATTGTGTTTCTTTCTCATTTCAGAGGGCTCGTTCCAGAATCACTCACGGTTGCGAACGCCACCATTACCCCTGTCCCACTCACACTCCCCCAGTCAGCACCACACCGCCTCCATCGGTTCTCTGAGCCGCAGCAACTACACCCAGCGCAGTAACCCTAGTCCGGCACCCACTGATAGTTCAGCTCCCAATGAGGGTCCGACAAGTGCCCAGGACTCCAGCAGCACCCAGGACAACTGGCTTCTCAACAGCAACGTTCCTCTAGAGACCAGGTACACACCGTGCTGTGTTGTTCTCTTGGTAAAATGCCTAATGAAATATATTTGTGCTGTCAGACAGAATTGATTGAATTTACATTAGGTGTTTATAATGCACCGTAAGGCATGCATACAGTATGCTGGCTGCATGAAGCGTGTTGTGCTATGTTTATCTGCTTAAGGGATTAGCTACACTGTTAAAATTGATGAATCTTTTTTTCTGGCTAGAACTATAAAGGGTAGTTTAATGGGTCATTCTTGTTATGCAGTACACTTTTGATGTCCAGACTTAAAATTGAACATGCATGTGTTATAAAATAATGAAGCATTTTTGTAAAAGAGCAGTTTTTAGTCTTGAAACTTGTATAACAACTTAATCTAGATCACTTAATACTGTATTAATAAATAATATGGGCTAATGTGACATTGCAAAGTAAGAGAAACTAGTTTATACTATTAAACATCACATAATTTCCAGAAGAAATAAATAATACTAACTCAAGTTTGTACTGTTATTTTCCCACCAATACGATGTCACTTCCTGAAGGAAATGAAATGACCTTCAGAAAAAACTCAAATCAAAATCAATTTGAAAGTTTGAAATATTTCAGTTAGCTACAGAAAAAAAACCCCAGAAGAAACACCAGGGTTGTGTCTGAAATGGCTCTATATACCCTTATTCACTATTCCCTATATTAATATACTGAGATAGTCGACTTAAATGAGTTTATTTTAAGTGCACTGGCGGGCATGCCAGTTTGCTTGTGCTTGTTCAGACCCTAGTTGCATCCAAAATGACACATTGTATACATTATATCCACTTATACATTATGCACTTATACACTCAACCTTGTATGAGTGTTAGTTATTCAACACTTAATATCAAGCTGTATTTTGGTTTCTGTATTGTATACACATATTATTTAACAATTATATGATGGATCATTTAAAATCTTACACCAATAGGATTCTGTTGTGGATGCCATTGTTTGGTCAGACACAGAAATTCATACATCTGCGAACTCTCATAGTGCATTATTGGTGTTTTCTAGCTGTTTTGTATACATTCGTTGTACACTCGTTATTGCGTTGCACTTCCAAAAGTCCACTATGGTTTCAGACACTACAAATGGATAATCTGTCAAATAGTGCACTGTAAAAGGGTATACAGGGTGATTTCGTATGCTTTTTAAATGCCTTTTTTTCCATCTCCCTTAAAAAATACAGGCAGATTGGACATACATGTGTACCTAAAAATAAGAATGACCTTAAATGAGTGAACGACTGAACTGAAAATTATATTTTGGTCTGTTACTCGTGAAGTTTCATGCAGCTAATTTGTTTAAATAAACTGTGACCAAAATGCATTCAAAACTGTGACTAAGCAACAAGAGAAAAGCTTTGTTTTTATGGGCTTTCCAGTGTTTATATCTAATACCGCAAGCCCAAATAATGCAATAGATGGGCCATTTCTCTCCAATTTTTGAAGGGGGGATTTGATTCAAACTTGGGTTTTTATTTATCTCTCATCAGCCCTTGCTCTGTTTGCCTCTATCCGAGGCACTTGTGCGGAGGAGATCAGTCAAGAACCTCTCAGATGTCTGTTTGCATTGCTCAGGCTGCTCCTCATGCATGGCGAAGGCAAATCAGCGCTGTCAGAACAGCCTGAAGAGAAATGATACATACTGATTACTCGGGTTACCTCCACCTCCTGCTCTGCTCAACCCAGCCAACAACCTAAAAGGCTTTTATTTATTTCAGCTGCTGCAAAAGTTTTCAGCTTTCCAGGCTTTGTGCTAAGAGCATCTGTATATCCCAGGTCTCGCATCATAAAGCTGTAGAGGTTTACTGACAGGACTACACAGTTAAAGTAAAGGAATATATGATGGGTGAATTTCATTAAAAATTAAATGTTTTCTATATATTTTGAGATGAATAAGAGAACAAACTGAGGCGATGTCATTTTGAAAAAAATTAAAATAATAAATGAGTAGAATACAATACAACTAACACTATCATTTTAGTCGTTTATTTTGTAATTGTGTGGGAAACAATATTTAAATTTACATCTAAAAGCATCTAACAATTTTTACCTCTGAGTAAAAATCATAAAATCATATCTATTTTTCAAATATATTGTGGTCTTTAGTGCCAAAACAAACAAAATGACACGATTATAATGAATCATAACAATCATGTTTATTACAGTTTTATGACAAGTTAAGTTGTCTTGATAGTGTCATGTTGTAATGATAAAGTTGAAGATTGGCTGTGATGTATTTGTTTGTCAAATTGTCATAACAAGCAATGTCTCAATTAAATGGATCAAATGACACTTAATAACATTTGTCATAAGCATATATGAACACCATTCACATTCATGACATGTCTTATGAACCCCCTTCAAGTAAAATGTTTCCAAATAATTACTAAGCACCACGCTTTGACATGTTTGTCTGTATTTGATGATTTAGACCGGCACCTTAAGCTAAGAGATGACTGTTGATGTATTCTCATACACATTTCCAGTGTTGGGCAAGCTACTTGAAAAATTTTGTGAGCTAAGCTATTAGCTACCCTCTGAGAAATGTAGTAAGCTAAGTAAGTTAAAAGCTGTTTTGCAAAAGTAGCTTAACAACATCTAAGCTATTTTTGCAATTTTAATTTTTAAATCGAAGCTTAACTTAAATCCAAGTAAATCATATCTTGGTGATCAATAAAACTGTCAATGAAACATGAGGGATAATTGTTCAGTTCAATTATTTACTGCAAATAATATGCTGTACTAAACAGAAACAAATTATAGGATAAAACAGCTAAAACAAAAAATCCAATAAAACCAGGTGTTACACATTTAAAATACTTTAGTAATTTATAGTAAAGGGAAATATTTAGGAATAACTATTATAGTGTGTGTATATATGTACAACTCTTCATTAATAAATAAATGTAGTATCATAATAAATAATGTAGTATCATTAGAACTAATAGTAATTACCAGTACCAGTAATTACCACTTTACCACTACAGTTATTATATATATATATATATATATATATATATATATATATATATATATATATATATATATATATATATATATATATATATATATATATATATATATATATATATATAGTACTTCTCTAATGTGTAGTTTAAAAACATTATAGTACTTACTAAAAATTACTAAAGTATTTTTTGAGCACAGCATCAGAATAACATATTAATAATGGTCACGAGAAATCCTGCTTCAGAAATAACTCCTCTCTCTCAGTCATCTTTCCGTTAAGCAAGTTTCTCGTATTAGCCTAATTGGTTTGCGAAGTCACCAACCAGGGGTGCATTTCCGAAAACCATCATTAGCCAACTAAGGTCGCAAGTTGTGTCATTACAAACATAGTTCCTTGATTTGGCATTTCTCAAATCCGTCGTTCCAAAGAACATTCGCAAGCTGTGTCGCAAACTTCTGTGCTTGCAACTACACCTCTGGAACTGTAGTTAGAATTATAGTTTCTGACTGTGTTCTATTCCCAGTTTTAGCGATCTTCATGTTTACAATTGCGCTCCATTCGCAGTGCACTTCGTAAACATTGATGTCATTTGGAACACAGACGTGGCTCATGGCGAAAGCTATGGGTGACCTATTATTTAAAAGTGAAATTTACGTTACGTCTCCAAAGCTTGTGAAAACAAAAAACATAGCATACGTTAATGCTTTTAATATATAGTAGGTTATTTATTAAGTATCTGCACTGTATATGACATGTGGCTGCTGGTTAGAACAATTCTGCAGTGGTTTGAATGTGTCAATTTGTAAAAGTAGATTTTCAAAAAAAATAAATAAATAAACAACATCCTACCTAATAATAATAATAATAATCATAATTATTAATAATATTAATATTAATAATAAAGTATGTTTTTTCCTATTAAAAATAAATATATAATTTCATTTCTTATTAAATAGCCTCATTACATATTTATATGATTTATATATGAAAATAGAATACGTGTTAGCTTTGTAAGTGATTTTATGTTCATTTAGAATAGACTATGGAATATTCTCAATGATATTTATAAAAGAAACAAAAGCCCTATATGTGCCATTTACATATATTTAAATTAATATAGAAAGTGAGAGTATGTTTTTATCAAAACTAATATTGGATTTTTTTTTTAATGCATGTGCGTGTAAAACAATATAATTTGCACAAAGAAATTATGGGGTTCTTCTCTAAAAAAGTTGTTACCACCCCGTTTAGAGCATCATTATGGGCGTTAAAACTAACGTGGTTCAAACGATGGATCTGCGACAGAGAAACTACGGGTTTTGGGAAACACTTGTCACTACATCGTTCTTTTCCTAAGCGATGCATCATACTATGATAGTTCAGTCGCGAGTTAAAACCCACCAAAAAGTTTGTTGTCGACCACCGTGAAACGGGAAGAAGAAATCGTCATTCTCCCCATCATGTGGATTTACTTTCATTGGCTCGACACCGACCTCGCAGCTTTGTGAATGTCGGTGCCATCACTTATTTATTTGTGATCAGTAAATGTAGCTTGTATTGACATCACTGCGCTACTTGACTAAAAAAATGGCTTCGTTACTGAAAAGCTATTTGATTTAGAATGTAGCGACACTACCACCACACTACTAAGAAATGTAGTCAAGCTAGTAGCGTCACTACTTGTAGCGATGCTGCTGCCCAACACTGCACACTTTTATAAATTCAATACACTTTATTTAATCAAGCACGTCCCTTGTTGCATTATGATTTCACTGATTTCCATTTGAAATGGGTGTTGCATAGGAACAAATGTGGACTGCTTCAATACGAACCAATAGTCATTTTATTTTGATTATTTAACCATCGGAGGCCAAAATCAAAATTGAATTTGGATTAATTACAACATTAATTATTGTCTCTTCTTGTTGAATCACTGGATACCTCCTCAATTGTAAATCAGTTTGGACAAAAGCGTCTGCTAAATGACTAAATGTAAATTACATAGCACTGCTTAAACATTAGGAAATTAACTTGGAACCTCACAATTTCTTTGTCATCTTGATGTGTTTGTGACCAGCCCTGGTGTGAACGGTCCACTCAACAGGAAAATGAATGTTAATTTGATTCTTCGGTGGGAACAGTTAGGAACATAATGACTGATTAAACATCATGGATTTCCCCAAACTTTAATCTGGACCAGGTATTCCTCTGGGAGAGGGAAACAGATGGCCACGCCAGCCAGCATGCGGCATGAGGAGAGTGGCAGAAACAGAGTAAATCAGTGACATCACACCCCACCTCCCTCCTATCTAAAAAGAAAAAAAGAGCGATCAATTATCCGAATCCCTCTGATGAAATTGGAACCATTAGCAATATCCACAAGGGCAGTGAAAGATGGCCTGTCATTTAGGCTTTAGCTAATGGCTTTGTAATGGTTCCCTCTCACGACTTTTGTACAGCAGGCTGGAATGGCTCGGATGAGTCCCTGGATATGTTGGCTTATCGAGCCCTCCCATTGGACAAGAGCCAGGAAGTGAGATTTTCTCATAGGCTTCTTTTCTGACTCCTCCAAACTGGTCTCTGGGCTCTTCTGGCCCCCGTTTGAAACTTTTAATTTGCCTCCCAATGGCCAAACAAATGAACAAATGTACATAAGCTGGACCAAAGACAATGAGCAGAGCAGGCAGGCAGTCTGGAACAGCCGCGACGAAAAGAAAACAAACATTTTCTCTTGTTGAATTAAAGGTGTCGCGCCTGCCCAGTGCATGTTGACGGTTCATTTCTCCATTGCATTATCTCAGTCTTCCCTTATGGAACAGCCGTCTCGGGGGCCACGGAGCTCCAGCAGACACGCTTCACTGAATGCATGCAGAGTTCTCCTCTGAATGCTAATAAACCTCTGCTTTATGAAACCATTTATTATTTAAAAAATGGCAAGAAAATCACATCTTAAAGCAGGGTTTAGCATAACCCCTCGGGAATTCTGTCGGTATAATGTGTGATTCTTCTGAAAAAGTGTTGTGTCAGCCCCTGAAACACAAAGAAGTGAGTGGAAAAGTAACAGCTTGTTTTCTTCTAACCACGATCATAAAGGAGCCAGAATACTCTAATGTTTATCAGAGAAGAACAGGACGCTTGCAGAGAGGGGCATGGGTCGTACAACACAAGGTACATGTGCGGTAAAAGAGCGGAGGTGCTCTCGGGTGTGGGGCGTGCCGGATTTCACGGGGATAAATACCTTACACAGCACATTAGTTCCATAAGGATATCTGTGTATCCCTACTTTCACTGAAAGGGTGCTGGTGCCTGGCCTGTGGATCTGCAGACATCTTTTAAAGGCAATACCTGTCACAAGTGCTTCACAATTGGCCACATTACTTAAGCTAAAGAGCATCACAATCTTTAAGAGCAAGGTCTGTTCCTTGATAGACAATGTCCTGCAGAGTTTAGTTGTGTAACGTTGAATTCAAAGTTTTAATGTAAAGTTGAAATTATGTTTTTGCACAGCACAAGAAATAGGTTAAGAATGGAATCAAATTGTGACTCCCAGAATTGAAAATGAAATTGGAATTGGAATATTACCATGCTTAGCTCCAAACATGTCTAACACTTTTTCTTGGAAGTTTCTAGACCTTGGTTAGCTGGATCAGGTGTGTTTATTTAGGGTTTGAACTAAACTCCGAAGGACAGTGGCCCTCTAGAAACAGGTTTGGAAAGTGTTTGATCATTCAAAGCTACTGTCTGCTGTTACACAAAAGATCAGGAACATCTAAAGTTCATGGCACACAACATCAAAAGATCATGGCACACACAAGTTTTCTTGGAGCTTCGTCTAATTACAACTGAACCACAAAAGTCACATAGAATGTTTTCACAATGACCTTGTTGGTTCATTGCTGTCTATGTAGGGTTTACTGTCTATGTAGGGTGTTAGATTTAATCTTAAAGATATTAATTTGTGTTCCAAAGGTGAATGATGGCCTCAGGAGAGTGAAATGAAATGCCATACGCATTTAATAACTGGATTTTATTTTTTGGGTAAACCAATGCTTTAACATAAGCGTTCCCATACTGAATTGTTATTTTAGAAAACATCACATGATGAAGACATTTTCCACACACAGTTCTCTAATGTTGTTGATAAATAGATTGAGAACAGTTGTTCTAAATATTTTTTTTCTGCCCTTGAACAATGCTGTTAAAATTGTTCTAAACCGAGCACCGGATCCGGCACCAGCACCTTGTCAATGGAAAAAAAAGTGTGTGTGTGTGTGTGTGTCCTTGTCCCACTCTGTCCGTTTACACAGATTCACCGGGTGATGGCATTTTATTTATTTATTTTTTTTGTGTTTGCACATCTGTGACTCCCTCTTGCACGCATGTCTCACTCTCGTTCCATCTGTCCATCTCTCCACCTGTGTGTAGAAACATAGCAAAGCAGACATTCCTAGAGACTTTGCAGGACAACTTTATAGAGATGGACATACTGGCGACAGCTCGCCGCGACGGCGCTTACACTGATGGGTATGTTGCATGATCTGACTGCGGCTGCTGGAATCTGCTTTGCCATGCTGCATAGTGGTATCTTGTTTCTCACTACATAGTGCCGTTTGTAACAGACTCTAACATAATTCATCATTTACTGTAGGGAATTGCATGCTTTTTAAAATAATGTTTATTTATTGTTTTTATTTTTATGAACACCAGACTAATAATTTTTCTAATTAACCCTGAATGCTTTAGCATTTTTGCTAAGGAACTACAGTATGCATATGGTCAAGTGCACACTACAAGACAGAAACATTCATTTAAGTCTTACAGGATGACATTTTTTTACCATTGGTGTCAGAGGGCATCAATTACTCCTTACACAACCACAATTTACTAAAAACTGAGAGCTTCCTTTTCATCCTTTCCAATTTTTTAAAAGTTGACATATAGATGGCACATACAGATAGTCAGTATAGTCAGAAACAAAGCTCCGTGAAAACACTGTATTCATCATGCCAGACCAGTAGATAGCGATGTGACTTTGTAAAGAAACACTACCCACCTGCGCACAGGCAGTCCTGTAATCTGCCATATTTTTTTTTGATTATGACAGTAGACTAATTACATAATATGTTTGAGAATGTTGTTTTACACACAAAAAATGTTGTTTACCCAGATGGTAATGTTGTTGTTGTAAAAAAATATAACTTTTTCTTAGATACACACCTGCACATACATTTTTAAGTTATATTACAAAAAAAGAGCATTTTTAGAGTAATATGGCGGACATTCAAAGTTTAATTCTAAAATCTCACTAGACACTTTGAAAATAAATATGATTTGAAACATTGATTTGTTACAGATCAGTCAGAATGACTGCTATGGTAATTCTAGTAATTTTAGAATGTTTGTTGTTCCAATGTTAATTCTTGTGATCAAAATTATTTGAATGATTTAATAATCGATCTAAAATTAGATGCGCTCTTTTAATAAAAACCTGGCTAAAACCAGATGATTACATAACCTTAAACAAGGCTTCACTTGAAGAATATTATTTTAAACATGAGCCTCATCTTAAAGGGAAAGGTGGAGGCATTGGCATAGTTTACCTAGATGATAATGTTGTAAAAATATCACTTTATTTTGTGGTATACACCTTTTGCATATGTTTTTAAGCTATATTACAAAAAAAATAGCCTTTTTGGAGTAATTTGGTGGACATTCAAAGCTCAATTAAAAAAGTAAACAAGATTTGAAAGTAAACATGATTTGAAAAATTGATTTGTTGCAGATCAGTCACAATGACTGCTATGGCCATAGCAGTAGTTGTATAACGTTGGTAGGTCGAATGTTAATTCTTGTAATCAGAAATATTTTAATGATTTGATTATCAATCTAAAGTTGAATGTGCTCTGTTTAAAACCAGATGATTACATAACCTTAAAATCTTTACTTGAAGGATATCATTATAAACATGAGCCTCATCTTAAAGGAAAAGGTCGAGGCATTGGCATAACAAATAGTAATATGTTTAGGATCACTCAGCGATCTGGCTTCAAATACATCACACCACACCACAGACTTTACAAAATAATTTGCTGACTTCTTATCCGAAATCGTTTTGGACAGAGAAAAAGTTTTATTGTTGGTGATTTTTATGTTCAAATAGATAATGAATAAAGATGCATTAAGTGCACATCTTTCTTCTGTTTTGGGACAAGACTGTAAAGGAGAAAGAGAAAATAATTAGGAATGCTATCATGGGACAGGATTGGAAAAGGAGGCTATAGCTCAGAGAGAGGTTGGGGCTACAATTCTGAATCCAATTTACAACCCTGCTACAACTTTTGGCACATAGCAATGCTATTCAATAAAAAAGGTTTTCACATAGGCAAGGAGAGAAAAAAAAGATGAAAATAGGGATAGAAGTTGGGAGATGTGGCCTCTTTCATGTCAGAGACAATTTATCAGAGAACATCTAAGCATTGGTGAGACGTGCTAAGAGGCTATGCTGTCTCCGTCTCTGCGACGAAACATGAAGGGGAGCAAGCTGAACAAGGCTCTGTCAAGTAGTGTGCACTAGCCGTACAAGTTTTTGCAAGTCTGTTCCGTTTTCTTGTACATCATTAGGACGAAGTGTGGTTTGTTTCTGAGTGTCCCCTCATCCGGTCAGTGCAGCATGACAGCAGCTTTCCAAGCGAATGAATTCGCCACAGATTATCGCACTGCTTTATTATTATTATTATATATATATATTTTTTGATCTTTAGATCTGGCCTCCTCCACTGTGAATAAGCTGTCTTGATAATGTACTGTACAGTTGAAGTCAAAATCATAAGCCTTCTTTTTTAAAATATTTCCCAAATGATGTTTAAAAAAGCAAGGATTTTTTCACAGTATTTTCTATAATGTATTTTCTTTTGGAAAAAGTCATATTTTGATGTTCGATTGTCTACAGAACACACCACTGTTATACAATGAATTGCCTATTACCCTAATTAACCTAGTTAAAGCAGGGGTCACCAAAGTTGTTCCTGGAGGGCCGATGTCCTGCAGATTTTAGCTCCAACCCTAATCAAACACACCTAAACAAGCTAATCAAGGTCTTACTAGGTATATTTGAAACACCCAGGCAGGTGTTTTGAGGCAAGTTGGAGCTAAACCCTGGAGGGACACCGGCCCTGCAGGACCGAGATTGGTGACCCCTGCTTTAAAGGGTCACAAAACACCAAAACACATTTTTTGAGATACTGACAGTCATATATGTGTCCCACGCTGCTAAAAACACTATTAGGACAAATATATTTCACAAAAAAGTAAAAAATTGGTTGTTTTTGCGTTATTTCGAGCAAATTCATTGTTCCGGTTTGAAAGGAAATTTTGAAGCTACATCACAGCGATTAGATCCTTGTGTGAAATCCAGCATGTAGACTGGCTGTCTGTACCGGCAGTAACAATGTGACGTCTTTGAACATTCATCATTAATTCAAAAGATAAACTTAGCTCAAACCAATCAGCCCACTCTATTGTGTATGAGGTGCAACTTCCTTAATATGCATGATAGCTTCGAAGACAGTTTTTACCTGTTACAATGTTCAGATGTAATTAAAATAAGTGGAAGAAGAAGAATTGTTCAGAGACATTGGTCATCAGTGTTGCATTTATAAATGTGCCGCAACGAAGGTTTTGTTTTCAATTCCCTGCTATGAGAGCAAAGCTGGACTCACGTGTGGATCACAGTGGTCTGCTAACATGCAACAAAAAAATATGTTTATAAGGAACATTTTTTAGCCGAGAGCTTTTCGCATCTGGAAATGGTGAAATCCAGATTTGCCACTCGTCTCCTTTTTAAAAAAAGACGTGATTCCAGTTCGTGTTGATTGTCCTTTCTCTACAGATTTGGTAAGTGTGTGATCAATGTTCTTTGTTTTTGTTTATTCAGATAGCAAGTTAGTTCGTATCGTCAGCAGTTGTCTTTCAGTTTTTAAAGACATACCTTTGTCAAAATAATTCATTTACTAAGTTTACAGTACGTTAATATCACTACAATATTATGGACTGAAAGATCCGCTGTAAATGCTGCTCTCCGAGTGTAAACATATAAACACCTTAATCAAACAATTACTGTCGTGTAGGATTTTCGCCACATTTTTGTGACTGGATAGCCTATACACACACGGCTTTCTGACGCTACTTACCGAGTGCATCTAAGTTACCGAGGTTTTTTCTTCTCCCATATAGTGTGCAGTATCAAACATTTCATTAAAACTACACTCTTCCAGCAGTTCCTCGCATCCAATAGCTCGTTTGGCATGCATGAAATGTTCCTAAATGAAAATGAAAGTGCCAAACTGCAGTTAAAGTCGACAAATTAAGTATTTGGCAAATAATTTGATTACTGATGTCCATGTAAACATGGTGACTGTCTTTCTTCCCTGCGTCTGTGTGTTGTTTTCCCTCTGTGAATATCCGTGCATGCTCGAACTGAAACTTTTATGCAACTAATATTATAAATTTCCCTCTTTCGCCACTTTACACTGCCACCTAAATGAAGCTGGACTTACAAACTTTCCTGACTTTTTTCAAACTAGAGGTGTGAAAACACCCTGCTGAGATTGGGGGGTTGGTGGTGGGGGTGTGGGGGGTGCTTTATGGCCCTTTAAATGTCACTTTACGCTGGACACTAGTATCTTGAAAAATATCTAGTGAAATATTAAGTACTGTCATCATGGCAAAGATAAAATAAATTTAAAATTAGTTATTAAAATTATTATGTTTAGAAATTTGTGGAAAAAAAATTGTATTTCCATTAAACAGAAATTGTGGTAAAATATACAGGGGGCTAATAATTTAGGTGGGCTAATAATTCAGACTTCAACTGTACATCCTGCAATATCTTTTTGACACACGCACCCTTAAGGTGAATTAGAAGTCACTGCGAGGGCTTGTATTAACAAGAATCCGCTGTGGTCACTCGCTCTGTAAATTAAATCTGATATCGATTCAGAATTCTGATAAGGAAAAAAAAAAAAAAAAACACCCCTCAGGGGAACAGTGTGTATTGCTCCTAGCCAGAGCTCCAATGGCAACAGCTTGGAAAAATGCTTAGCAACAGCAGTACTGACCAGTGCGGGGACACAAACCTAAGACATTGTTTTACATGATTAAAGAAAAACACTTTCTGTATCACACAGTGCACTCTGTCGCCTGCTTTTTTGTGAACTTGAGCAACAGCGTTTTCTGCGTCTCTGCAGACATTTTCTTTTCAAGCCTGGCGGGACCTCGCCTTTGTACTGCACCACTTCACCTGGTTACCCTTTGACGTCCAGCACGGTGTACTCTCCTCCGCCCCGGCCCCTGCCAAGAAACACCTTCTCACGGCCTGCCTTTAGCCTGAAGAAACCCTATAAGCACTGCAACTGGAAATGTGCCGCCCTCAGTGCCATCCTCATCTCCGTCACCCTGGTGTTCCTGTTGGCATACTTTATTGGTAAGTTCAGTTTTTGTCATCATTCAGTCTAAAATACTGACAGATATAAGAGATTGAAAGTGGTTTATAAGGTTTATGGCAACTTTACAATTAATTGATTTCTATGTAGATAAAATCATTCCATCTATCTATCGTTCTGTCATTCTATCTATCTATCTATCTATCTATCTATCTATCTATCTATCTATCTATCTATCTATCTATCTATCTATCTATCTATCTATCTATCTGTCTGTCTGTCTGTCTGTCTGTCTGTCTGTCTGTCTGTCTGTCTGTCTGTCTGTCTGTCTGTCTGTCTGTCTGTCTGTCTGTCTGTCTGACTGTCTGTCTGTCTGTCTGTCTGTCTGTCTGTCTGTCGTTCCATCCATCCATCCATCCATCCATCCATCCATCCATCCATCCATCATCTGTCTGTCTGTCTGTCTGTCTGTCTGTCTGTCTGTCTGTCTGTCTGTCCGTCCGTCCATCCGTCCGTCCGTCCGTCCGTCCGTCCGTCCGTCCGTCCATCCATCCATCAATCATCTGTCAGTCCGTCCGTCTGTCCGGCCGTCCGTCCGTCCATCCATCCATCCATCCATCCATCCATCCATCCATCCATCCATCCATCTATCCGTCTGTCTGTCTGTCTGTCTGTCTGTCTATCTATCTATTTTTTTTCTTTTGCATGTTAATTTTATTTATTTTTTGCTAATTAAAGGCAATGAAAAGAAAGTATCAATTGCCATAAAAGTAAAATTACTGAACCAACATACAGGAGCCTGAAAAAAAAAATGATTTTAAAGAAAATTTCAGACAGCACTTTTTTTTCCCCAAGACAGCAGCTTTTGTATCTGAACTCTTAATGTACACACACACACACACACACACACACACACACACACATATATATGTGTCGACTTTATTTAATTTTTAAATTAAGGCAAAATTGCTACTTATTTAGTGTATACATTTTATTGAAATTATACTAAATGCATGTTAAATTAATAATTTTTTAAAATAAATATAGCCATTGTTGGTGACCTGAGGTTAAATATTAAATGATGAAAGACAATTAGATTTGTAAATTACATTTACAGTGTATGTAGAGACCAAGATTAGACGTCATTGTTGACACTTAGGTGTCATTTACACTAATATGATTTTGTTTTAAAAGGACATTTTAGATTGAAAATGCACCTTTTCCAGACTGGTGTTTTTACTGGGTTTCATAAAAATTATCACACCATAAAGCCTAAAACGTTTAATACGTGACCATTCATGCTTCCTGGGCATGCACATATTTTACCGCCATCCAAGCTTACAGTCTTACTTGTAATGGTGTAATGGTCATATGAGACAGGCTTGTTGAATCAGGGAACAATAGAGTCCAGAAGACCAATCCAATCCATTTTTTCAAAAGTTTGCATTTAAGACTATCTACACTGTAAAATTTCCAAACTAAAACAAGCTATTTAGCATTTTCAAAGGGTATTTAGCATTTTCAGGCTAAATTTGACATCAAGTATAACCGTAACAAAGCTTATGTGTTTTAGAATGAAAACACACTAGTGTAAATGACACTTTATAGTGGTTTAGCCAGTCTTTATAGGGTGGTTTAACCAGTCACCTAACCAACTCACAGGAAATTAAAAGCCATTTAAAAACTTCAAACCAGAACCAGCATGCTAATCCAAACCCACTTACTGGTACCAAACCACCTTCTGCTTCTTTCTATTCTGGGTTAATTGTACATTGAGACAATTCATTTTATATTTACTACATTGTTGTAAAGACCCAAAAAAGGTTTTGTTATTTAATCGCTGCTCTGAATCTATGCTACCGATGATTATCAATGTGTTGTCTGACTGAAAGAGACTTTTGTGTTGAATTTGATCTGTTTCCGTGTTGTGCCAGAGCAGAGAGACACATAAAGATGCTGTATGTGATTTGCCTTTCAGTCATTTAAATGCTCAGCTCCAGCAGATTACAGTGGATATTATTGATTTCTCACATTGTTGGGAAATTTCTGTGTCCTGCAACTATATTCAGCTTAGTCACTGAACCAAATCAATAGGGGACGGCAGATGAAGTGAGATACGATTGAGCCATAGGAACACCACATGCTGGTGTTTATTATATTGGTCCTGCTTGGTTAACATTTATGTGTTTAACAGTGGGTACAGAGAATTTTTAAAGGGATAGTTCACCCCAAAACACTAATTTCTCACCCTTGAGTGGACTGAGTTTCTTTATTCTGTTGAACACAAAACAAGGTATTGGAAGAAAGCTGAAAACCTGCAGCTGTAGACTTCCATAGTAGGAAAAAATATGAGAGATTTCCAGCTTTCTTCAAAATACATTCTTTTATGACAGATTTTTCAGTTTAGGGTGAACTATGCCTTTAACTGTCGTTTATGTATTAAATGCACTGCTATATTAGTTATGAGCACAGTCTATAAACCTACTCTGGTTTTACTGTGATGCAGAATGGTGTCTGCTAGTAATTCTGTTATGCTTCTTATATAATTTCATGCAAGAAGTGGAATAGTCAAGAAGATAAGAGCATTTCTTGCAGTTCAAAATAAAGTGTGTCCACACCTTCAAGAGTAAATCAATAAAAACAGTTATCTTTTGTATAGCCATTTTTTATCGGACAGCATGAAATGGTTTTGCATAATGTATATCTACTTAGAATGTAAATTGTTACAAAGAGCTCACAGAATGAAATCATATTTTTTGAATTTGAAAGTACAGGGGAGGAACTTTGAGTGCAAAGTCATTTGCACAAGGTGCATCTAAATGGAGGTCTCACAGATATGTCTTCATTATTAGAGATAAACAGCTTTCCACAGCATAAGCTACGAGAATACATATGCATTGCGGTAGAACCAAAATAAACTCTAACCATCCGTTCAATCATCTAAAAAAAAACTTTATAATTACTACCCTGTGATTTTCTGACAGTGATGTGGAATTGCTGGTAATTCTAATTGCTCAGCTTTGTTCATAACTTTAATGACTAGCCTATAGACCTACATGATTTTAAGCTACTCTTGTACTGTGCGATTTGTATGAGGTGAGCTATTTATGTTGTGAAAAGTGACTGACCTTTGTAGTGGTCTACTGTATGTAGAAAATTTGGTGTCACTTTGTAATAAGTGGCTCTAACCACTTGGTACTTGAGTTACAAAAATAAATACATTATTGGGCGACATGGTGGCGTGGTGTAGGTGGTGCTGTCACCTCACAGCAAGAAGGTTGCTGATTCGAGCCTCAGCTGGGTCAGATGGCGTTTCTGTGTGGAGTTTGTATGTTTTCCTCACGTTTGCGTGGGTTTCCTCCGGGTGTTCCGGTTTCCCCCACAAGTCCAAACACATGCAGTACAGGTGAATTGGGTTGGCTATATTGTCCGAGTGTGAATGAGTGTGTATGGATGTTTCCAAGAGATGGGTTGCAGCTAAAAGGGTATTCGCGGTGTAAAACATATGCTGGACAAGTTGGCGGTTCATTCCGCTGTGGCGACCCCGGATTAATAAAGGGACTAAGCCAAAAAGAAAATTAATGAATGAATGAGTACATTATTGTGTTCATACTGTATTGCACAGCACTTATGATGCTATTGATGTCGGATATAGGTAAGTTTAGGGACAGGTTTGGTGGTACTCTAATTCATCTTTATTTTTATAGCACTTTTACAATGTAGATTGTGTCAAAGCAGATTATTATAGAAGTTCTAGTAAATTGAAACTGTCAGTCCAGTTTTCAGAGTTGAAGTTCAGTTTAGTTCAGTTCAGTGTGGTTTAATTTTCACTGCTGAAAGTCCAAACGCTGAAGAGCAAATGTCTCGACATACAGCTCCACAAGTCCCTAATCAAGCAAGCCAGTGGCGACAGTGGCGAGTGACAAATTTCATCACTTTATGAACGTGAAGGAAAAAAAATAACATTGAGAGAAACCAGGCTCAGTTGGGCACGACCATTACTGTTAGGTAAGGGTGGGTTCAAATGTAAAAGATGGGTCAACAATGTAATTCTAAATGTATTTACAAAAATTGATGACAGATATATTTATAGCCTTATATATTTTAAATATCAGGACAACATAAATACATCAATGCACATAATAAGTAAAATGTATAAAACGATTCATTCAGATTCAAGTACCTAATTTTTAATGTCACTTAAAAATCATTAGGATGCTGAGGAGTTTTAAGAACTAGTTGGTTTTCTATCTAGATGGAGGCCCAATAAAAGTAAAGCCCCTGCATGAAAGATTTTTGCATCTATGTGCTTCCGTAGATGTGTTCCAGGTGCAAACATCTTTGTTCCAAACTGTAAACAGCGGGCAGCAAGATCATGCTGTTGTCAAAGAAGCCTCATTATGCTCAGTTCTGCAGTTGAGTGCATTGTGAGAAATGTTTGTGCATTGTTTCCCTATTTTATAATTTATTTTATTTATGTTGTGCATGGAGTGCATTGTATGCTCATTTGGTTATTTATCATATGGTCTTTTACCAACTGTGAGTTATGCCTTTTATGCACTTCATTTGTGTGTTCTGCAGAATTGCCAATTGTTTTATGTAGGTAGAGCATTCTTTTTTACTCTTTAAAATACTTTGAATATAACTTCTTAATAGGCAGCAGCTCACTAGATTCCGGAACAAAACTTGATCGTGCTGTCCACATAAAATGCCTAAGCGATGTGCTTAATGAAGTTATTCCCTGAGTTAACTCGAAGGCTAGTTAAGCTCTGACCTTGTTAGGAGCCTTGTAAAGCCCACCAAGCTGATGTATCTTAATCACTTCATGTAATTACAGACACCCCACCCCAACCTAACCCTCTTCCAAAATCAAGCTCATCTCCCTGTGCACCTCAGGTAAACACGTATGAAACCGCAGCTCACCCTGAGAATCTGGGATTCAATCAACAACAAGGGGTCACGTTTAATTAAAAGCTGATGAGAAAATATATTTAATTTCAAGTGCAATTAATTATGTAGGCCTGTAATTGGAAACTCTAGCTGTGTTGTCTAATGAACCCAATTAAACCTCCTGACAGATGTTTTTGACTTGCCGCATAGTTTTGCCATTTCCCTCTATTCTCTTTTTTCTGTGGAGTTTGCAAGAACTGCTTCCTGGAAAGGAGTGAGATCGCAGAAATTGGGAGCCGTGTGCCATTTTCTCAGTGGTGGCATGCTCATTAAGAAGGTCATTATGTCCTCGGCATCTGAAGGTCATCAGCTTCCCTCTGTGTTCATTTCTTAGCGTGCTGGGCCCTCATTGTACTGCCCAACATGCAACCTCAGTCATAGTCATAAGACACTCATTCAAATTGTCGATAGACTTTGAAGCTCCATGCTTTTGTTTTCTATCTTTTTGCATCTTAGTGTTACAACCAGCTTAAGGCATTTTCAGGTTTATCTGACATGACATACATCCAGGATACTGAGGGATTGGCGTTTTGGAATTGGATGGACCAGAGGTGTTTAGACTTGCATAGTTAGTGGGTTTAGGTTAACTTGTCGTAGCCTATATTTATTTCCAACCTGAATATGAATGACTCTTAAACTGGGAAGTTAGGCCACAGTCCTGCTTACTTACTCTTGGGCACTTAGCACCAGGTTGTCCTGGGGGACGTTCTCTGCAATTAGTATCACTGTGGACATATTTGTCTCTTAAATTGGCAACTGCCAGCTGAATCAAAGCTATTATATCAAGGCATTATTTTAAAGTACATATTCTGTGGTTAGATTTTATACACACCATGACCAGAGTAGATTTTTTTTCACTCCTGGCAGATTTCTCTAAGCTTCAGAGTGAAAGTGAAAAATGGTTTAGACATTTTGATCTACTAACTTGCTGATGATGTGCATTTTGCTGCTTTTAATTTATAGTCAAGCGTCTGAACTTGAAGTGAGACCAGAGAAGGACACAGAGACAAGGAAAATCCACTGGGAGTTTTTGTGAAAAGATGAAGCACTCTTCACTGGGGAAACTTAACACTCAGGAGTGCTCTCCAAGGTTTCACTGGTTTGTCTGCAGATTGATTTGACACCTATGTGTGTTTTTAAGGGCTTAAAATCCATCTGTGCTCAAAGCAAGTAAGCAAACAAGTAACAGAAATCTTTAAAGATGAACTATAGTCACATTTATGTAAGAAGAAACTCTGCACTGAATGAAGTATCATCCATCGGCAACCATGGTACTGTCTTGTAAACTCTCCAAATTCCACTTTTACTATGTCAGACCTGTTATTTTGTTTTTGTTACTTCCATTTGCAAAAGTGGTGTCCATTATCCCCACACCTGCCTTCCTACCTTAAGACATTTTTGTTTCTTGGTTGAGGATTCCTAGTTTCCAGGTGAGGATTCCATAGTCTGATATTATATATCCCTCCCAAGAAGAGCCAAAGATCTTGCACCCCACGATCCCTGCAGGAGGGGTGTCAGAGTAATTAGACGACTAATGAGAGGACTGAGAGCTGCCGTGTTCAAGGCTCATCCATTCAAATGTCTAAGGGGAATTAATTAACCATATGCTTGCTAATGTGCCCTGTCCATTCGATGACGGATGAGCAAGAGATGGCATTTCTCAACCCAGGATTATGCTGCCCTTCAGATCCCAGCATTGTCCTTTTTTTTTGACCCAGGATAATGCCTTTTTGTACGTAAATGGATGGATAGTGTTGCCTGTTTCTCAGGAGGTGTTGCAAAGGTTTGAAACACAGAAGTAGTACAGTAATGAGCCTTGTGTTACTCTCAGAGTGAAGCAGTAGTTTGTTCAAGCTTTCTGCTTCCTAATTGGCTAGCGCGGATCTGCCAAAATGGCCTGCCAAAACAGAGATTGCATGGATGTTGTGTGTGTCCAGGATTGCATTTCAGCACTGCTGCTGTTTTACTCTCAACAGGTCATGGGGCCTTTCCACTTGCCATTCCAGCGGGACCCTCATTAAAAAAAACAGCTAACTTAGACCACTTCCACCTGTCCCTGCTTTGCTCCCAACTCAGGCAGCTTGGCTGACAGCTAAAAGAGAGAGAGAAAAAGAGTGAATTTGGATGATGGAAGAGTTTGGGCGAGGTTGAGAAACATATTTCATAAGCTGGACTCTTCCCAACGCACTCTCGAAAATCATAGATACTGGGACAGCTCAGACATAAATCATAATGAGGTTGGGTAGTGGGGGGTAGCCAGAAAGTGTGAGGTATTTTACATCAGAGCTAGACAGGAGAAGTTACGAAAGGATCCAGATTGAAGATAGGCCCCTTGAAGGAGCAATTACTTGGACATTTAGAACGACACCTAGGTGCCTTTTATTTGATTGTTCACCTCCTCTGCACATGCGCACACAGCACTTTCCGCTTCCACCAACAGAGCCACAAATCAGCTGGTGTGCTGCAGAAAATAAAAGAGAGCTAGAGGAATGCCTTACTTGATCTTGGGTGATGACAAACCGAGCCATCTGTCTCG
Organism: Danio aesculapii; assembly: GCF_903798145.1. Taxonomy (NCBI): domain Eukaryota; kingdom Metazoa; phylum Chordata; class Actinopteri; order Cypriniformes; family Danionidae; genus Danio; species Danio aesculapii. Next base: position 38,150,217 of record NC_079449.1, read on the forward strand.
TAGCGCGTCTGTCCGCCTTTGACATAGTCAATTCCAGCGGTACTGAAGGAGGCGGAGGCGCCCGGTCGTTTGCATTTATATTGTCTCTCTAGACAGCCTCGACTTTTTATCGCCTCAACAAATGCTTTCTTGCAAAAGTAACGGCAACAGTCAGACCTTTTTTCAGGAATGCCCAAATCTGACGGAATGCAGGAATGTAATCAACAAAATGCGCGCCCTGCAATTTTCCAAATGGCTATTGATTGAGTAAGCTGGAGGATGGCCATTCTCATACGGCGTGGTGACGGATGTCAAAGGCTTCATCGTTTTTCAGGCCACTTTTCACGGTTTTGTAAATGTAGGGTTTGCTACCATGTAATAAGCCTTTAATTAATGACCAAATGTGCAAAGGGATGTGAAGCAGAACTCTCCATTTGTCATGACTAGTTTGATCCACAGTCTCTGAGCCATTCATTGGGCTTTTAAAACTGCCAATTTGATGCTTCTGGTTAAGCTAGGGCAAGCACATCTTTGCAGAATCTTAAGGATCATTGATTTTACAACATGTAAAGCAGGACAAAGGATTTCCAACCAAAGACCCACTGAAACAATTAGACAAAGCTCTTTGTTTTTCTTTGAAAATTAATTCAGGCACATCTTTCCCCCTGTAAACACCACTTCAACCAATCAGCCCCTGCTCAATTATGCATTACTGTCTTAGATTCATTATTGATAATGAAAGTGACGTATCCATAACCTCCGCCCCCTCCACATCAACCTGTATGGCCCAATCCCAATTCTATTTTTGTACCCCTACCCCTTCCCCTTGGCCCTTCAAACAGAGTGTGAAGGGGAAGGGCTTCAAAATTTACCCCTAAGAAATGGGACAACACTACAGCACCTGCAAACGTCATCATATGTCATTGTAAGCTTTTGCTTCATATAAGATTGACGATCACTGCTGCTGTAGTTTTTCCAGTTGATTTGTTTTTTGGTATTTATCTTCAGGACATCACTGAAGGCAACAATATCATGTTATCATGATGATATAATGTAGCAATAAGCTCATAACTGTACTGTGCATTTACACCCTGGCCATATTCATCAATGTAAACACAAGAAAACAATATTAGCGTTATACCAGACACTGTAAAAAGCCCATTCCCAGCCACTAGACTCTGACAAGGTATTCCACTGTCATCGAGTGACAGAATGCTGTGGGACTGCTATACAAGAGTTATTATTAGGGATTACAGATAGCAAAATTTTGTGGTTTTTATTTTAGCGTTTTTTTTTTAATTTATTAATTTTTTTATGCATGACGGTAACACACGAACGCGGTTATGAATGTATTGAAACATATGTTTGTCATAAAAATTCATAATAATGACAAAAAATAGTAATTTGTGCATGCCCTGACTTCCGGGTGCAGCCATGCGGCCGTTGTGGCTGGTGTATTCTTGGAAATTTTCTTACCCCTTGGTTTCGAGTGTGGTCCTGAAAAATCTCCTTTGAGGGGTATCTAGCCCTTCCCCTTAGCCCTACGACTTCAAGAGAATTGGGACAACCCCACACGTGAATGCGCAAAACAAGGGGTAGGGGCAAGGGGAAGGGCTGAGGGGTAGAATTGAGATTGGGCTTATGTCTGTTTCAAATATTGTTCTTTCTACTGTTTTAGACAAAGGTATTTATGTGCCTACAATGGGCAAGACAGATATTTAACAGGTCATATGAGGAATGAACTAGGTTTTTCAGTCCAAAATCTAAATATTCGAGAGGGTTTTTTTTTCATCTCATCCCTTCCCCTCCAACTTGACAAACACGCATGTTGCCAAATTGATGACACAAATGGACAGGCATGCCTGATGTTCAAGCCCTACACTGTAAACTGATCAGCTAATGTTAATGTTTACATATTTGTATCATTTGCAAATTAAAAGAACATTCCATGTGAATCTGAATCTGCATCTCATTTCGAAGGCTACTACTGTACTGTGCATTTGCAGCCAGGTCTAGATACAGTAAGGGAGCTTTCATGACTAAAATGAAATACACTTTTTTTTTACCAGTGTAAAAATATCCAGAGTATTTTAATGCTTTAAAAGAGTCAAACATTTACATACAGTACTTTTAAGATCATTGACCCAGTTTGGTGTAAACTCCTACAGGAATCCAAAATTATACTGTACTGTTCTTCTACTGGTCTTCTAAAAATCTGATAATTAATTGTAGCATTCTGTTACACAAACATAAAGATTAAGCAGAAGCTTTCTTCCTTTTTGCCTGTTGTCTTCGCTGAACCTACCATTCTGTAACACAAGCATCAAGATTGAGTGGGGGGTCTGGCAATTATTCCAGGTATATATATGTTTCCCTCACAAATGTTTTGACAGAATAATAAATCATTCATTTAGACCTTTTCTCACCCTGATTGAGACAAGATATCTGCCACCACACAAAACAAATTCATAGTCACCTCTCTGAGATATTGAGTGGAGCGGAAAAGTAATTTTAGCCCTGAATTGTCACTACAGGTTGTCAAGAGAGTGTGGCAGAGAAAGCCACTTGTGCAATTTGAAACCAGCTCTGTACTTATGAAGGAGAAATGGGAACTCACGTAGGGAGAGAAATGGAGCATAGGAAAGAGACAAGGCTCAAGATCATTTATTTTATCTACTCTGACACAACCGTAGTCCACCATAGTTTGTGCCGCCAGCAGTTGTCTTACATACTCTGGCTGCATCCCAATATGCCTGCTATCACGACTGTAGGATGCATTATACGATTATCATAACCCAAGTCATACTGCATTGTTATTAGTATGCCAACAGTGCCTGGATGCAATGCTATTTTTGAATCATGGTTGAAATTACACAGTTTGCATGGGCCACCCTTTATTTTAATGTACAATTATTGCTATTAGCAAATCATTAACTGAAACTTTTAACTCAATAAACTAATAATTAGCTGATTATTAATAGTTAATAAGATAACAGCTGGAATTAGGTATTGGATAGGATTAGGGTTATAGAATATGATCATACTTTATAAATTATAAATAAACAGTTAATGGATTAATACTAGGCAGGTACTAAACCAGTAGTCAATAGTGAGAATTGTTACTTAAAGGGGTGGTCCAGAATGTATTTTAAGGCTTGGTTGTGTTTATAAGATGTAAAGCAATGTGTCCTCATGCTTCATTTTTTTCATGTATCTTACTTTGATTAAATTCAGCTACTCAACTAACATGAAAACGGCTGTCATATTTCCTAGTTCCTTCAAAAGGCCTGCCCTCAAGAGGCTCTGATTGGTCAGCTAACATTATGTGCTGTGATTTGTGGATCGGCTCCACGTCTGCCTGTACTGCTTCTAATACTGTCAGTCAGAGTAACTGTTAGCCATATCAGTTTGAGCCTGAATTAGACATAAAATAAAGAGGACACTCACGCCTGCTCTCCCTGACAAGTCCCTTTCATATGTATTGGGGTTATTAGCATGTGTAAGTAATATGAAACGCATAGAGAGACACTGCATTGCTGTTGAAGATTGTGGGTGTTTACAGTGATTTGATGGATAAATATGAAGCTAAATTGTTAGCGGTGCAAAACAGCATTTCCCATTGTTTACATCCTTGTTTACGTCCTAGCTACAACATACCGCAGCACTTCTCTCTTTGTGTCATGTCCTTTGGAAGCTAAAATACAGAAACAGAAGAAGCTCTGTGGCAATAGCAGTGTTTGTACGCCATTTTAGCTTTCTCTGCTATAATATTACTGCATCTCTGGCCATGCCCCTTTGCGTGTGGTGAATGCACGTAACCTGAAGCATTTGTGATCTCACTAACCTGGGTGTTTTTTATTTTGTAGTCCCCAAACTTTGTTTGCTGTAGGTTTTCTAAGCTAATTCTGTAAAGCCAATGTCTCCCTTTGCATTGAACTTATTACGTTTATAGATGTTGTTTATGTTCACACAGACACATTAACTAAAGTGTAAAATATGATACTGTGGTGGACCACCCCTTTTTGCGGGGTCTAAAATTGAACTGTGATCTTTAAAATTTTATGCAGTTTTAAATATGTGCTAGTAAACTCTAGTAATTAGCTTAGCTTAGCTTAGTTTAAAACTTTGTTAATCCTCATGGGGCAATTCATTCTGATATGTTGTGCTTCAAAAATATGGAACACAACTAGTGAACAGATTAGTTAACACCAAATACAAACAAGTAATTAATGAAATAAATAAATAAATAAATAAATAAAAATCAAATACAATGTTTACTTATAATACAACCATACTGGTTCAGAAAAAAAGATTTGTAGAATGATTTGTACACCATACCGTCTTAATGCTTACTCATAAATCTGTACTTTCCCATTGCCCTAAAGTCTATACTTTTTATGTGAATTAGTATGCATCCCATGTTCCAGCATTACACTCTTAATTGAATTGCTTGGTTATTTACACCCTGTGCTTGGAACTTCCATTCAAACGAAGTAAGAAAGAGCTCCAAGGCCTTTTGTTGGCATTTTATCTGCTGACCGAAGACTTCCAGGACAAGGTTTTGCCTGGCTAAGCTGGTCCTGACCATTCTCGTCCTGGTGATCCATCATGCCTTGCCCCTCCTTCCCTGTTCACTGCGCCATCAGAGTTCATCGCAACGGTTGCTTCTTTTGTTGACCTTGTGAAATATCGCCGCGTCTTCTGGTACTGCTAATGCATTCACCCGTAACTCTTGTTGTGTTCTTGCTGACTTGATCATTTCCTTGTCTCTTTAGCCATGGGGGGTATTAGTAAGCTAATGGGCATGAAAAGAAAAGTTGCCCTGTGGGCTCCGGATTTTCTTTTTGTTGGCTGAACTTTTTTTTTCTCCCAAGGTGGCTGCTGCTGCTGTTTTTCTTTTCTGCAGTTCTTGTTTATTGTTTTCACACTGCCACAGTATTATTGGTGCTCAATGAAAGTAAAAAATGGCTAAAAATAGCTTATTTTGCTGTTATAAACACTGGTATTTAGCTGAAAAGTCAATTTAAAGGCTTAACTACAGTAGGTTAATTAGGTTACGTATTAACCAAGTTATGTTAAGTAATTAGTCAAGTTATTGGTTAACAAAATATTAAGGGGGCTAATAATAATGACCTTTAAAATGTATATTTAAAAATCTGCTTAAAAGAAATAATACTTTGTACAGAAGAAAATATATAATAGAAAATACTGTTTAAATTTTATTGCTTTGTTTAAAGTCATGTGGGAAATATTTTAATTGTAATAAGATTATATAGATTCATTGACATCAAATAAATGCAACATTGATGATCTAATGATTCATCATAGATATATACGCTAGATATCCCACACGGACCCTGAGCATGCGTCAATAGTGCCGCCACATTTTTACAGTGATCCCAGCACAAATGTCATTTAACCGGTAACAACTAGTCAGGACTTGTAAAGATCGATATAATACCAATTTAAAGACCAATGTAAAGATGCTGGACTTTTAGTGCTGTGTACGGGTGTAGTAACGAGCAAACAAAGAAAACAAAGCACATAGGCATAACATTTTATAGGAAAGATTTTGTTATATATGTTTTTGTTTGTTACGAACTTTTGTGCTCAACAAGTTACGTCATTGAAGATAATACAGTCTCTTACTGCCCTGACCAAAAGGAAAATAGCCTCACAGCAAGAAGGTCACTGGTTCGAGCCCTAGCTGGGTCAGTTGGCATTTCTGTGTGGAGTTTGCATGTTCTCCCCGTGTTTGCATGGGGTTTCTTCCAGGTGCTCCGCTTTCCCCCACAAGTCCAAAAATATGCGGTAGAGGTGAATTGGGTAAGCTAAATTGTTCATAGTGTATGTGTGTGAATGAGTGAGTGTGTATGGATGTTTCCCAGTGATGGTTCTCCGCTGTGTAAAACATGTGCTAGATAAGTTGGCGGTTTATTCCACTGTGGTGACCTCAGATTAATAAAGGGACTAAGCCGAAAAGAAAATGAATGAATGAATGAATGAATGAAGATGCTAGAAACTTGTATTAATGTCAGCTAAGTGAGAGTCATTCATAAACAAATCACTGAACGCAGGAGTTTCAGGAGATGGATTAGATCAAATTTAACAGGGAGGGAGGATAATACATATCCATGCACTCTTTGTCGGTAATGCATGTGCGGTCACTTATCCATCTGTCATGGATTGGTCAGGCTCTCACGACCCCCACTCACGAAGATCACCATCACCTGACTTCTAATGAGCACACAGCTGCATCACATTCACGAGCACCAGATAAAAGCACAGCACTCCAGTCGCTCATTGTCCGGGCTCGTCTCGACGAAAGCGGACAACTGAGCGACCACTCAGCGTAGTCATCCTCAGCTAAAACAAACGAGTTACTTACCTGTTCTCTTTGTATTCCTCCTAGTCTTCCTGGTCCTCCCGAATCGTCCTGTCTTCCAGTCCTTCCAAGTCTGTGTCATCCTCTGTCAGCTGTATCTGGTGTGTGCTGTCCATCCTCGTGTATTCCTGTTACCCAGCCACGGAGGAAAAGACCCCAACATCATTCCTGATCCTCCTGGCTATCCTTCATGTGCTCCTTGTTGTCATTTAATAAACACCCTAACGTTTCCTTACCTCTGTCTCCTGTCCGCTTCATAACAGAAGCCCGGACCAATAACGACGACAACATGAGCACCCCCGATCACTTACAAGAGCTGGTGGACCAGTTGAAGCGGATTCTACAGCCACCAGCTCCACTTTCCAACGCACCACCAGCACCGAGCACTTCCGCCTCCACAGTTTCTTCTTCGGCCCTTCCTTCCAGTCCCATGGCCCGACCAGCGCCCTACTCAGGCGGAGCGGGGGAGTGCAATGGTTTTCTGTTACAATGTTCCCTCATATTCGAAATGCAACCTTCTCTATATCCCACAGATAAGTCGAAGATCGCCTACATCGTATCTCTACTCTCTGGACCTGCACTTAAATGGGCTGAGACGATCTGGAACCAAGCCGGGCCGGTCATGAATTCCATCACTACCTTCACGGAGTATTTCAAAGAGGTGTTTGGACGTTCTGATGGGGAAGTAGCCGCTGGAGAGCAGCTGTATCATCTAAAGCAAGGTACTCTATCTACACAGGAATATGCTCTCCGGTTTCGCACTCTAGCAGCTGCAAGTGGATGGAATGAGAGATCGTTGTTGACCACGTACCGGCTCGGCTTGGAACCCACTCTCCGAATCCAACTGGCCACATTAGATGATACAATGGGTCTGGAGAGATTCATCCAACATTCTCTCCGATGTTCCGATCGTCTCCGTTCCTATCAACAGGACACCATCACCCCCTCGTCTGCACTCCTCCAATCGCCTGAGTCAACAGCCTCTCCAGAACCAGAACCCATGATAATAGAGTCTGGAAGACTGACATCAGCGGAACGACAGAGGAGGCTGACCCGGGGTCTGTGTCTATACTGCGGTGTCAGTGGACACACCCGTATGGAGTGTCCCCTTCGTCCCATTCGGACTTCAGTGAGTGTATTCAGTACGAATATTGAACAATGTAAACCACTTACTACCACCGTACAAATAACTACTGCCTCTATTTCTCTCCTTGTCACAGCCCTCATCGACTCCGGGTCAGCAGGGAACTTCATCTCCCAATCCCTCTGTCGTCAACTCCACCTCCGTACTGAGGCGTCCTCGCACATATACCAGATACAACCGATAACCCAGTGCACTCGATCTTCGACCCGTATCCATCGACAATGCGAAGACATCCTTCTTCAAGTGGGGTTGTTACATCAAGAGAGGATTCAATTTCTGGTTCTGGAGGGTGCAAATATGGACATCATTCTAGGGCGCCCGTGGCTGGTGAAGCACGATCCCATCATCTCTTGGGGCACAGGAGAGATAAAGAAATGGGGATCTGGATGTACACCTGCCTGTTTTCCAAATCTCCCTCTTCAAGGTCGGAACCCCATTTCTTTGTTTGCAACATCGGTCGAGAGCCCTCCTGAGAAGCAGTCTATCCACATTCCTAAGGAGTACAGCTCCTTTCAAGATGTCTTCTGCCCCAAGAGAGCTTCCCAGCTACCGCCGCATCGGCCATGGGACTGCGCGATCGACCTAGTTCCAGATGCCCAGTTGCCAAGAGGTAGGATCTACCCGCTCTCGCTTCCAGAGAATCAGGCAATGGAAGATTACATAAGGGAGGCTCTGAGTCAGGGGTACATACGTCACTCAAAGTCACCAGCCGCCTCAAGCTTCTTCTTTGTGGCCAAGAAGGACGGAGGGCTGCGTCCATGCATCGACTACAGGGTCCTAAATAACGGTACAGTAAAATACCGATATCCCCTTCCTCTGGTACCAGCCGCTTTGGAACAGCTCCGAGAAGCTAAAGTCTTCACTAAATTGGACCTCCGCAGCGCGTATAATCTGATAAGAATACGTGAGGGGGACCAATGGAAGACAGCATTCGTGACCCCTACTGGCCACTATGAATATGAGGTCATGCCTTACGGTCTGGTCAATGCCCCCTCCGTATTCCAAAACTTCATTCATGAAGTCCTCCGGGAGTTTCTTCACCACTGTGTAATAGTGTACATAGATGACATCCTCATTTACTCCCGGAGTGAGGCCGAACATCGCCAACACGTTGCGGAGGTCCTACACACATTGAGAGAACATCACCTCTACCTCAAAGCGGAGAAATGCTCATTCCACCAGAAGTCGATTCATTTCTTGGGATACATCATTGACCAAACCGGTATACGTATGGATGGGAAGAAAATTGAGGCTGTTCTATCCTGGTCAGAACCCACTTCCATTAAGGAGCTCCAGAGGTTTCTTGGGTTTGCTAACTTTTATAGACGGTTTATCAAGGACTACAGCAGGATTACATCACCTCTCACTAATCTCCTCAAGGGTAAACCCAAAGGACTGGAGTGGACCAAAGAAGCAGCCGCAGCCTTCCGCCTTCTTAAGAAGGAGTTCACAAGGGCCCCACTCCTGACTCATCCTGACCCAAATCTTCCTTTCGTGGTGGAAGTGGACGCATCCACCACCGGCGTCGGGGCAGTATTATCTCAACATCATGATACACCGCCCCGACTGCATCCCTGTGCCTATTTCTCTCGGAAGTTGAGCCCGGCGGAGCAGAATTACAGCATAGGAGACAGGGAGCTTCTAGCAATCAAGCTAGCCTTGGAGGAGTGGCGTCACTGGTTGGAGGGAGCCAAACATCCGTTCCAGGTGATCACAGATCACAAAAACCTCCAATACATCAAAGAGGCCAAGAGACTATGTCCACGTCAAGCCAGATGGTCACTTTTCTTCTCACGTTTTGATTTCTCCATTTCCTATCGTCCAGGACCCAAGAATCTAAGAGCAGACGCTCTCTCTCGTTTACACGAGCATCACGATCATGAAGAACTCCCAACGAAGATTCTTCCCGAACACATCTCCATTTGTCCGATCACCTGGAACGCTCCTCCAGTCGTTGCCACTCCGGAAGCCCCTGCTCCGCCGGGATGCCCTCCTCATCGGCAGTTCATACCACCTGAACACCGGGTAGATCTGATCCACTCCTTACATACCTCGCTAGGCACTGGACATCCAGGGATCAACAATACTCTCTCGCTAGTATCCCAACGATTCTGGTGGCCAAACATGGCAAGGGATGTGAGGCAATATGTTCAGGGCTGTAAGGACTGTGCCCAATCCAAGAGCCCACGTCATCTACCCGCTGGAAAGCTCCATCCCTTGCCGATTCCGAACCGTCCCTGGTCACACCTAGGAGTGGACTTTATCACTGACCTCCCTTCGTCAGAAGGTAATACCTGTATTCTAGTCATAGTAGATAGATTCTCAAAGTTTGTCAAACTAATCCCTCTGAAAGGTCTTCCCACAGCCTTTGAAACTGCCGACAATATCTTTAATCAAGTCTTCAGGTCATTTGGTATTCCAGAAGATATTGTGTCGGACAGAGGTCCACAGTTCATCTCACGTCTATGGAAAGCCTTCTTCAAGCTCCTAGGTGTGGCCGTCAGCCTCTCTTCTGGATATCATCCCCAAACCAACGGGCAGACAGAGAGGAAGATTCAGGAGGTGGGACGGTTCCTGAGGACCTTCTGCAGTGGTCACCAGAACTCCTGGAGCCAGTATTTGGGCTGGGCAGAATATGCCCAAAATTCACTGCGGCAACCCTCCACCGGACTCACGCCATTCCAGTGCGTCCTGGGCTTCCAACCACCGCTCTTTCCCTGGGATGGCGAACCATCTGATGTCCCCGCAGTGGATCACTGGTTCCGGGAGAGCGAGAGAGTCTGGGACGAGGCTCATCAACATCTGCAGAGGGCAGTCCGTCGAAGCAAGGTAACCGCCGATAGGAGAAGGTCTGAAGAACCCAGATACACACCCGGACAAAAGGTGTGGCTATCCACCCGGGACATACGCATGCGACTGCCCTCTCGCAAGTTAAGTCCCCGATTTGTTGGTCCCTTCACCATCGTGGAACAGGTTAACCCCGTCACCTACAAACTACAATTACCCTCTCACTACCGTATTCACCCTACATTCCACGTATCACTCCTGAAACCCTATCACGATCCTGTTCTTCCCTCCACAGAGCCTGACCACGAAGAGGAACCCCCTCCTCCACTGCTCCTAGAAGAAGGAGCCGTCTACGCAGTGAAGGAGATCTTGCGTTCCCGACGTCGTGGTGGCCAGTTGGAGTACCTGGTGGACTGGGAAGGGTACGGCCCCGAAGAAAGGACATGGGTTCCCAGAGCTGATATTCTCGATCCTAGTCTCATGGTGGAGTTTCATGAGAGCCACCCTGAGTTCCCAGCGCCTAGAGGCAGAGGGAGACCACCACGGCGTCGGAGGTGTCGGCCCTCAGGAGCGGGCCCTGGGGAGGGGGGTACTGTCATGGATTGGTCAGGCTCTCACGACCCCCACTCACGAAGATCACCATCACCTGACTTCTAATGAGCACACAGCTGCATCACATTCACGAGCACCAGATAAAAGCACAGCACTCCAGTCGCTCATTGTCCGGGCTCGTCTCGACGAAAGCGGACAACTGAGCGACCACTCAGCGTAGTCATCCTCAGCTAAAACAAACGAGTTACTTACCTGTTCTCTTTGTATTCCTCCTAGTCTTCCTGGTCCTCCCGAATCGTCCTGTCTTCCAGTCCTTCCAAGTCTGTGTCATCCTCTGTCAGCTGTATCTGGTGTGTGCTGTCCATCCTCGTGTATTCCTGTTACCCAGCCACGGAGGAAAAGACCCCAACATCATTCCTGATCCTCCTGGCTATCCTTCATGTGCTCCTTGTTGTCATTTAATAAACACCCTAACGTTTCCTTACCTCTGTCTCCTGTCCGCTTCATAACACCATCGTTGTAGAAAAGTAATGTAAAATTATAATTTTCATAATTAAAAAAAATATTTGCATACTGACCACCACTAAATGTCCAGATCGTAGATATATCTATATAAAGTTGAAGTTGAATTATTAGCCCCCCTGAATTATTATCCCGCTGTTTATTTTTTCCCCAATTTCTGTTTAACCGAGAGAAGACTTTTTCAACACATTTCTAAACATAATAGTTTTAATAACTTATGTCTAATAACTGATTTATTTTATCTTTGCCATGATGACAGTAAATAATATTTGGCTAGATATTTTTCAAGGCACTTCTATACAGCTTACAGTGACATTTAAAGGCTTAACTAGGTTAATTAGGTTAACTAGGCAGGTTAGGGTAATTAGGCAAGTTATTGTATAATGAGGGTTTGTTCTGTAGACTATCAAAAAAAATAGCTTAAAGGGGCTAATAATTTTGACCTTAAAATGGTTTTAAAAAAATAAAAACTGCTTTTATTCTAGCCGAAATAAAACAAACAAATCTCTTCTGGATATAATGTTTTTTCTCCAGAAGAAAAAAAAAAAAACATTATCAGACATACTGTGACAATGTTTTTGCTCTGTTAAACATCATTTAGGAAATATAAAAGAAAATTCTAAGGGGGCTAATAATTCTGACCTCAACTGTATGTGTATAAATCTCTGGCTCTGGATGGCCTGTCCTACACTGCACCTTGGTCTCACATTCATTTTAAAGGATCGCTACTGTACTAAAATGGCAGCTCTATTGACGCATTCCTTCCAAAAGACAACAGTAGCGTAGGCGACATCTAATGTAAATATCTATGGTGATTCATAAACATTAAAGTAAGAATAATATCATTCATAAAAATCGAATATTTATTTAAAAATCTCAAAATTTCCAACTGAAAATCTGCTTTGGTTCTATCGGTGGTCTTAAACTGCCAAAGATGAATCAAATCAAAGACATTTGTTTTCATACAGCGTCGGTTTAATTACCCCGCAGCCTTCAGGATGTTAATTTTCTGACGCAGTGTCTATAGTATTCCTTTGTGAATCTAATTTAATTACAATAATGTACACCAAGGCACAAGCTCAGTAATCACTGCTCCATCACACATAAATTTACCATCTGCCGCTGTTCTTTTCTCTGCAGCCATGCACCTCTTCGGACTCAACTGGCATTTGCAGCCGGTGCAGAGGCAGATATATCAGTTGACGGAGGACAACACCAGTGGCCTACATCTGCCCACAGATCTGGGTCTGCCGCCTCTGGGTAACACAGGTCTAGAGTTTCCGGATCGAGGAGGCAGAGATGACGGTATGTTCAATGTTTATGGTTTTAGTTTAGTAACTTTACAAATGTTTCATTATGGAAGAATTGTGAATAGATTGTTAAAGTTAGTTGCTTTTAGATTTTAGTCTCTAAAGTGTACCTTCAATCCCAAGATGAAAATTCGGTCATCGTTTACCTCCCCTTATGCCAGAGGTGTCAAATCCAGTACCTGGAGGAGCTCTGCACAGTTTAGTTCCAACCCTAATAAAACATACCTGATCAAACTAATTGAGCCCTTCAGTTTTGATTGAAACCAACAGGTAAAGCTGCTGTCACATTGGGCTTTGTGTGTGCAAAATTCTGTCGTACTGCGCTGCGAAAAGGGGCGGGATTAAACAAGATGATTAGACATTAAAAAAAGCGAGCGATTGCTCCATGTTTTAAATTTCTGTCCAGAGAGGTCCAGGTTTGATCCTCGATTGGTCTCACGCAGTCAAATTACGCGACTTCGCAGGTCAGAGTTCACCAAGCTTGAACTTTGCACCGCAGCGAACTGCGAAACTTAACGCATGACCCTGCGTTTCCGGTCTGATTCATTCACATGCGTATGAATGGAAGTCTATGGGAGGTAAAGCCCAGTGTGACCGCAGCTTAAGTGTGTTGGAGCAGGCTTAAGTGTGTTGGAGCTGCAGCCCTCCAAGAACTTTATTTTACTCATGTACCTCATGCTGTTTCAGCTCCAGAAGAATATGTATATTATACAGTATATAGACTTATTTATTTATTTTAATCTGAGCAGTTTCTGTGACTTGATTAAACGTGTGTTCACCCAACTGCATAGATATGTCAGTAAAAAGACAGAGACAATAAAAATAATAGTAATTATTAGAAAACAAAGCATATATTAAACAATGCTCTATCAAATCAATGCTCACTTTAAACAATGATCGCTAGCAAAGTTTATATAGTTCAGATTCAGCTTTGGCATGTGTGCTTGAATATGAAAACCATTGAGGTTCATTCTTGTGTCAATGAGCTTTTGTTTATGTTTACAAAATTTAATATTTGTTGCTCAAAAGTGTCTCTTTAGAAGTCCTTGATTAAACTGGTTTATTTTTTTGTTTTATTTTAAATTTGAATTATTTTTTTATTTTATTTTATTTTATTTTGTTTTATTTTATTATATTTATTTTTCATTTATTTTATTTTATTTTTAATTTATTATTTTAATTGTATTTATTTATTTTGTGTTATTTTATTTTTTATTTTATTTCATACATTCGTTTGTTTGTTAGTTTAATTTAATTTAATTATATTTTTATTAAATTTTTAATTTAGTTTTATTTTATTGTAATTATGTATTTATTCATTTATTTTGTGTTATTTTTAAATTTTATTTTGTTCGTTCATTCATTCGTTAATTTAATTTAATTTTATTTTATTTTACATTATTTTATTTTATTTTATTTTATTTTGTTTTATTTTGCGATGCAGTGGCGCAGTGGCTAGCGCTGTTGCCTCACAGCAAGAAGGTCACTGGTTCGAGCCTCGGCTGGGTCAGTCGGCATTTATGTGTGGAGTTTGCATGTTCTCCCTGTGTTAGCATGGGTTTCCTCCGGGTGCTCCGGTTTCCCCCTCAAGTCTAAAGACATATGGTATAGGTGAATTGGGTGGGCTGTAAATTGTCCGTAGTGTATGTGTGAATGAGTGTGTATGAATGTTTCCCAGTGATCGTTCCCCACTGCGTAAAACATATGCTATATAGATTGGAGGTTCATTCTGCTGTGGCGACCCCAGATTAATAAAGGGACTAAGCCGAAAAGAAAATGAATGAATGAATAAATTTTATATTTTATTTTATTGTAATTATTTATTTAATTTGTGTTGTTTTAATTTAGTTTTTAATTTTAATATATTTATTTTATTTTTCAATTTAAAAACATTTCAAAGTGAGCATAATTTCAAAATTATGCTAATTTGTGTTCTAAAGATATATAATTTTTTTCTGTTTGGGACAACGTCAGCTTAGATAGAGTAGTGTGAAATAGAGCTTTCACACTGGACATTTATAGAAACTGGCCACCTCATTGTAGATTCATAGATCAGTCAATAGGGCCTTCCTCTCCAGATCTTAGATCTTAGAACTTACCACCAAACTCTTTTCATTGAACAATTTTCTTAGTTGAATTTGACACTAGGAACTTTGAAGTGACCTACATGTAAGCCAGCCAAAAGCAACACCAAGCATGTACTTCTAGTTCTAAGAAAAAAAGGCCCTAATCACTTTTATCCATATTTGTGTTCATTCTTTAGGATGTCAACTGTGCATTTACACAGTTTTCATACAGGCTTATTGACTGAAATTACCCATTGTGCTGGGTTTCGAAATAAGAGCTGATTTAATCCCCAGAAAATGAGTTTCTGCATTTAAATTGGTCTACTTTCCAAGCTGTTTAATGATAACTATATTAGCATTCACATAAACACAATCTGTTTACTATCAGCACAGTACAATAATCTAGACTATGTGCTATCAATGTATTTATTGTCACATTCAAGCTCATTAAACCAGGATGGATTCTGACTGGCTCTCAATGTTTTTCTAAATTGTTATTACAGTTTTCATCACCTGAAAGAATATAAGTCTGAGCATATTCCAATGATTTCACTACCTGCCGTGTAGACTCTTTTATCCTGATAGAATGATTATTAAAACTATTGTCATCATTGCAGTTATCATCCTTTGTGTGAACAGACTTCCTACTACACGTTCAAGCAATTCCCAGTGGATGAAACCGAGTTCTTCTCTACATTTTCTTGTTTACATATTTCGCTTCATGAATATGCAATCGCATGTTGACTTTGTGTTAAATTCTTTTGGGATTTGTCAAAAAGAGTAAATAGCGGCCTTGATGTGAACGGCAGCAGCTCAAGAAGTTTAGTCAGATTTATTTGTTTATTTAATTCCTCCAGCCTTGATTAACCTTAGACCCTTTTTTCTTTCTTTTTTTTTTTTTTTGGCCAAGCATTTGAACTCATGCCCTTCAGTCATCTCATATCCGACAACACATTCCAACATTTCAAGCTAATTTCCTGCCAGATTCGCATGAACTCATCTCCCGCTAATTTCGCTCTGCGCCGGCCAGTATTATAACGTCTTATTTTTGATTTTCAAAGACCTCAAGATCCAGGATTATTTGTCAGCCAGCTCCACGCTGTGACCAGTCTCAGTCGCTCACCATGAGATCTGCATTACAATCCACCCAGAGTTGCAGGAAAAATGGGAAGGGTATTATTTGCTCCTGGAAGAAGGAATGGCACAGCTTTAGGGATTGAGTATCCAGGGGCTCAAGGCAGATTAGAAGTTGCCCCATCCAAAAAGCCATGCTTTCCTTTCATCTCCAAGACTGGACGAGAGTTTTCCTGGCAGCGGAAGAAAGCAGACACAACCCCCCTTGGCCATGGAGACGGAAGTTTGTACAGTAGCAAAAGTTCACTTATCAGCATACACACACACACACACACACAAGCCATATTTAGCCATTTGATTTGCCACAGGCTTCGGACAAAAGGTGGGAGATCAGACCATTACCATATAGATGAGTCGGCGAGACGTCTTTTTTCATTTAGCGGCTGGCAGAGTAGGAGCGAGCGAAACCACAAACACAGAGTCTCCGCTTGAGTGACATCTGCGGCTGAGGGGAAATCGATAGGTCGGGCTTTTTAATTCGGACTGTCAGAGTAACATTGTCATCAGGAACACAGCGAATCAATCAGGTGTCACTGCGCGGCACATCCCTGGCATTAACTTAAATAAACACTGTACCGGAGAGGATTTTGACCAGCTAAATGTTGCGCCTTCTAGTCATCAGTTCAATTACCCATAAACATGTTATCTGGAAAGTGCACTCATGCATCCGCAGACTCTGCATCTGGTTGGTTCTGATTTGCAGGGGAGGATGACGGTACTAATTCACTCTGCGGGCATGAGGATTGGCCATCTGTGGGGGAATCTCATAATCAACAACAGCAAAAACAATAGCAAAATGTGGCATTCATTAATAATAGATGTTGCAAACATGTTCATTTGTCTTTCATTCATTCGTAAATTTTTTGGGTTATTATTATTATTATTATTATTATTATTATTATCATCTTTAAATTGTCAATCTAATCAGTCAGTATTCATTTTTCTGTCAATCCTTACTTGTTGGATTAAAGTAATGTCCACCTAATTAATATGAATATGATTAATGACATTAACATTCATAGTGTTATACTAATATATTTCCTTTTTATTTGTTCAATATCTATCTGTCAGTTTAGTTAATTTATTTGTTACCAAAACTTGGACATTAATAAACATATTTATATTATCAGACTAGTCCATTCATTCAATCCCATCCATTCATTCATCCAATCCTATCCCATCCCATCCCATCTTATCCATTCCATCCAACCATCCATCTATCTATCCATCCATTCTTCCAATCCATCCATCCATCCATCCATCCAATGCAAATCCAAAACCAATCCATCCATCCATCCATCCATCCATCCATCCATCCATCCATCCATCCATCCATCCATCCATCCAAAACTAAGATATCCATATATCCATCCATCCATCCATCCAAATCCAAGTGAAAAACTAAGACATCCCTCTATCCATCCATCCAAATCCAAGTGCAAAACCAATCCATCCATCCATCCAAAACCAATACATCCATCTATCCATCCATCCAAATCCAAGTGCAAAACCAATCCATCCATCCATCCATCCGTCCGTCCATCCATCAATCCAAACCCAAAATCGATCCATCCATCCATCCATCCCAATTCCAATCCAATCCAATCTATCCATCCATTCGTCCTTCCCAATTCAATCCAATCCATCCATCCATCCATCCCAATCCATCCATCCTTTAAATCCAAATCCAAATCCATCCAATCCAAATCCATTCAATCCAAATCCATCCTAATCCAATCCATCCCAATCCATTCCCATCCCAAACCAATCAAATCGCATCCCATCACAATCCAATCCAATGCATCTATCCATCCATCCATCCATCCTAATCCATCCATCAAATCCAAATCTATCCAATCCAAATCCATTCAATCCAAATCCATCCTACTCTAATCCATCCCTAAACCAATCCATCCATCAAAATCCAAATGCAAAACCAATCCATCCATCCATCTGTCCATCCGTCCATCCATCTGTTCATCCGTCCATCCGTAAATCCATCCATCCAAATCCTTAACCAAAATCAATCCAATCCAATCCAATCCAATCCAATCCATTCATTAATTATAGTAATGAGAAGTTAGTTATGTTTTTAAAATTCATAGTTTCGCAAGTTTAGCCAATGACAAAATGCAGCATTGCGCAAGTTGTTGCGACTGATGTGGTAATGTGTTATATGGAGGCGATAAATTGTAAGGTGGGAAACCGTGTCCTGTCTCTCCACATATAGCACATCGCAAATGATTGAGTTTCGCAGAGACTGCCATCTGCTGTAGTGCGTGTTGCCCATCGCGAACACACTCGAAGAGTCCTTTGGGCTCTCTTTGCAAGGATGTCTGCTTTTGTCGCCATCACTGTGGAAATTGGCCAGTCCACCTGAGCAAGCAGATGTTGCTGCATCCTTTGGGTCCAGTGAGGAGGTACATCCACATTAGGTGCAGGGCGTGTTTTCTACTAGGTCACTAGGGAAAAGCTTCCTCCAAACTATTCTGATGAGTAAATAATTGAGGATTCCAAAAAATAAACAAATGTGTTAATCACCATTTTTTGGAAACATAAACATACTTTTCCAAATTATGATTTAGTGATTTTGGGCTTTTTAGCTATTCATAAATTGATTTTTTAATCTAATGAAAAGAAAACATGCTTATTTTTTCATACTTCATCAATTTGGGTCTTGAGATTTCAAATGCAATACATATTTTAACAGGCCATTTTCTAAAATATATTTATATTTTTCTTCCTACACTGAACTATAAATGTCAATGTCAGTAGATACATATAGGTTTATTCATAATCCTATATAAATGTATTAAGAGAGACATGTGTGCATACAGTACTTCATTCATTCATTTTCTTTCGGTTAGTCCCAGGGGTCACCACAGCAGAATGAACCACCAACTTTCCAGCGTATGTTTTATGCAGCGGATGCCCTTCCAGCCGCAACCCAGTATTGGGAAACATCCATACACTCTCATTTACACACACACACACAGACACACACACACACACACACACACATACACACACTAAAGCCACTTTAGTTTATCCAATTCACCTATAGCACATGTGTTTGTATTGTGGGAGAAAACGGAGCACTCGGTGTAAACCCACGCCAACATGGGGAGATCATGCAAACTTCACACAGAAATGCCTACTGGTCCAGCCGGCAATCAAATCATCGACCTGCTTGCTGTGAGGCGACAGGGCTAACCATTGAGCCACCGTGCTACCACCATACAGGGCTTAATTTGACATATCATCCATCCATCCATCCAACTCAATTCAATCCAGTTCAATCCACCCATACAATCCAATCCATCCCATTCCATCCCATCTGATCAATCCAATCTAATCATCCAATCCAATACAATCCACCCAATGCATCCTATCCATCCAAATCAAATCAAATCAATCCAAATCAATTAAATTCAATCCAATCCCATCCCATCCCGTACCGTCCATCCATCCATCCATCCATCCATCCAATCCATCCAATCCATCCAATCCATCCCATCCCATCCCATCCCATTCATCCAATTCAATTTATCCATCCATCCATCCATCCATTCATCCATCCATTCATCCATCCATCCATCCATCCATCCATCCATCCATCCACCCATCCATTCAATCCAATCCAATCCAATCCAATCCAATCCAATCCATTCCAATCCAATCCAATCCAGTTATCCAATCTAATCATCCAATCCAATCCATCCAACAAAATCCGATCCATCCAATCAAATCCAATTTAATTCATCCATCCATCCATCCATCCATTCCATCTCGTCCCATCACATCCCAACCCATCCATCCAATGCAATCATCCAATTCAATCATTCAATTCAATCATCCAATCCAATCATCCAATCCATCCATCCATCCATCTAATCCATCCCATCCACTCATCCATCCATCCATCCATCCATCCAAATCAATCCTATTCCATCCCATCCCATCCCATCCCATCCTATCCATCCATCCCACCCATCCCAATCTAATCTAATCTAATCTAATCCAATCCAATCCAATCCAATCCACTCCACTCAAATCCAATCCAATCCAATCCAATCCAATCCTATCCAATCCAATCATCCATTAATCCATCCATCCATCCATCCATCCATTCAATCCATCCAATCCAATCCAATCCAATCCATCCATCTATCCATCCAATGCATCCATCCCATCCAATCCATCCCTCCCTCCATCCATCCCTCCATCCATCCATCCATTTTTTGTTAGATGTTCAAGTGATTTGCACAATTTCATTTGTAAAAATCTTTAAAAATGTCAAACATAAATTCATACAAACATTAAAATCAAGTGTTTAGATTGTCTACTAAATCAGTACACATACAAATAAATAAATAATGCTATTATTTAAACATATAATTTCTTAATGCTTATCATACAAAACAGGTTTGCAGTGCTTAACTCAATAACCTGCTTAAGAGTCTTGCTTTATTAGTTAACTTTAAGGTTGTTTGAGAAATTAGCTGTATGAAAACAAATGTTGAATTGTAATACCTTCATGGGAAACTTCTTTAGTGTCAGTGGTCAGCAGGGCTATTTTTTTTCTGATGTGATGAAAAATCAGCAAGAGTGTCGTTCACCCTTTACGCTGACCCTCTCCTCGCACCATATGGTAGATTTATGAGGTGTCCGGCTGACTGATAGATCTCATTTTCCACAGGTAAACTAGATGGCTTCTTCCCGGAGGACAGCTTCATAGACATGGGCGAGATAGACGTGGGCCGCAAAGTGGCTCAGCTGATCCCGCCTGGAATCTTCTGGAGGTCGCAGGTCTTTATTGATCACCCCATGTACCTCAAATTCAATGTGTCCCTTAGTAAAGATGCCTTGGTGGGGATCTACGGGAGGAGAGGACTGCCACCATCACACACACAGGTCAGTTTTTATTCGTGTAAATGGATAGTTCACAGAAATGATCATTTACTCATTCTCTACTATTTCCAAACCTGAGTTTCTTTCATCTGTTGAACACAAAGGAAGATATACTGAAGAATTTTGAAGGAAAATCAGTCATTGCATTCCATAGTATTTTTAGTTACTACTGTCGATGTCAGTGGATGCTTTTAGCAACATTCTTTGGAATATATTGATTAGTGTTCAACAGAAGAAAGAAATTCATAAAAGTTTCGATCCACTTGAGTGTGAGTAAATGGCGAGGACATTTTGATTTTGGGTAGTCCGTTCATTTAATGTAAAATGTGGGTATTTCTTGTTTTGAGACAGTTTAATGAGAGTAGTTGGCATGAAATGTATGGAGAAGAGTGAGGATTTGGAGATTCAAGCCAGAATTAAAAGCTGTTTGCTAGCTTGTTTAATGCTGAATTTCGTATTATGTATGGATTTAGACACACTTGTAAATAAATTGGGAGTAGAATTAAAACCATTTGTTGTAAATGGAGCAAGCATGTTAATCACCAGCACACAAACATGTTGACATGTTTACATAATTCATTACCTAACTACATTCTGAATTGTGTAGTTTGTGTGGAGCTAGACAGAAGCGGTAATATATCAGAAGGCATATTTTGCATACAATCAAAACCATGCTATCCAATAATTATGGAATTTTTAAAGCTGAATTAAAACTAGATGGAATCGTAAAAATATCAAAATACCATTCTCATTCAGATTAAAGACACTTAGCTGAATAGCGTATTGCTGCATTCCAAACACGAACAAAGCTGATTTCCAAACTCAATGCATTCCAGTTAGTTGCACTTCACAGTTTTAATATTTTGAAACAATTTGTGTTATTGTGTCAGTTATGGCTAAAACAAGTAGAGCGGAAAATGCTAGCTGTCCTTTATAACAGTGGACAAAAAGGAACATTATAGATTTATAAAAACCTAAAATCATGTTTGAAATAGTGATTATTAGTAGAGTTATCACTCATTTTGTGCTGTAAAAATGCTTGAAAAATGTGTTTTTTATGTGTCAAATGCTGTAAGATAGCTCCATGCTAGTCTTGTTGAAGCAGAACTAGCGACCATGTGTGAAGTGATGTCAAATTATGCGTTTTGCTGAGATCAGGGTACTTGGATCTAGACGTTATTTACAAGTAGGAAGTAGGCCTATAGGGACATCCCTACAGTAATTTTGAGTTGTCTGGAATAGAGCATTAGAGTGCTAACTACGAAGTGTTAATTGTTAGTTTTTCCACACAGATTCTGTAGATTGTTCTGACCAGAATCAAATGTTATCTTTTATCGTTTCTGTTGGGTAGATGATTACAAAAGTATTGGGAGGCACTTCTAGTCAGATTCTAAACTACTTTTATTGCAGTAAAAATTAGTACTACTATTTTTCCTTTAGTAGTAATACTAAACTACTAAATTGAGTATGTGTGCTAAGTGTGCTAACTTGTAAATACTAATTATTCATTAATTGATTGATTTAGTCTTTAAAGCTCACATAAATATAATAAACGTGTTTCACAATTTTGTAACAGTGGATTGGATAGCTTATTTAGAAGTAAACAAAACTACAATGATATCCGAAGGCTATTGTGGCCCAAATCAATACCAGTTGTTTTAAATGGAACAGGTATTTCTAACTGCTAAATGCTAATTTTAAACATTTTTTGCTCAGAATTTTATCTGAAAATGTTATATTTTATCGTTTCTGTGGGGTAGATGATTACAAAAGTATAGGGAGGTACTTCTGGTCAGAAACTAAACTACTTTTACTACAGTAAAAGTACTTTTACTTTAGTAGTAATGCTAAACTACTACCAAGTTGAGTATGTGTTCTAACTTTTTTTCATTCATTTTCATTTCGGCTTATTCCCTTTATTAATCTGGTGTCGCCACAGCTGAATGAACCGCCAACTTATCCAGCAAATGTTTTATGTAGCGGATACCCTTCCAGCTGCAACCCATCACTGGGAAACATCCATACACACTCATTCACACACATACACTATGGTCAATTTAGCTTACCCAATTCACCTATACCACATGTCTTTGGACTGTGGGGAAAACCGGAGCACCTGGAGAAAACCCACACGAATGCGGGGAGAACATGCAAACTCCACACAGAAATTCCAACTGGCCCAGCCGGGGATCGAACCAGCGACCTTCTTGCTGTGAGGCGATCGTGCTACCCACTGTGCCACCATGTTGCCCCATGTGCTAAGTTGTAAATATTAATTATTCATTGATTGATCGATTTAGTCTTTAAAGCACACATAAATATCATAAGCTTGTTTAACAATTTTGTAACAGTGAATTGGATAGCTAATTTAGAGGTGAACAAAACTACAATGATATAAGGTATTTCGGCACAAATAAATACCAGTTGTATTAAATGGAACAGGTAACTGCTAAATGCTAATTTTTGGAAATATTTTTGCTCAGAATTTTATCTGAAAATGTTATCTTTTACCGTTTCTGTGGGTAGAGGATTACAAAAGTATTGAGAGGCACTTCTGGTCAGAAATTTAAACTACTTTTACTGCAGTAAAAGTTAGTACTACTATTTTACTTTAGTAGTAATACTAAACTACTATTAAACTACTATTAAGTAATTATGTGTGCTAAGTATGCTAACTTGTAAATATTAATTATTGATTGATTAATTGATTGATTTACAGCTCACAAATATATTATAAACATGTTTCACAAACATTCTGCCTTTAGTGAGACCATTTTAAGCCCCAAACTCACACCACTAGTTCAATTAGTGTGGCTGTATTTTGTGTGTATTTGTGCATATTAAACTAGTATTGAAAGTGTTTTAATAACAAATGACGCACATTAACAAGCAGCCCTACATAAAAATCATTTTCGTCTTACGTCAAAAGCTTTTGGACCCTAAATAATTAAATAAGATATGAATTATCTGGTTCAGTTTATATGTCCACCCTTTCATCTGCCAATAGGTTATTGAAGTAGCATATTCCCTCCAGATTTCATTTCATTTCATGGCATCTTATCGTCTCAAAGATTCATCTCAAAGGCTTTGACATAAGCAGACACTTAATTTCAGTATTGAACACAGATCGTCTCTCCCTCCCTGTATTGATTTGGTTCATATGTGCAGTCGTATTGTGTCACTGAAAATCACTTTAAGACCTTGGTTGATAGACTCTATCAATGGAGACCCGCTAACCAACAATGAGAAGATGAGGAATGAGACCCGCTTAACAATAAAAAACAAAAAAGAGAGACACGCACACGCACACACACACACACGCACACACGCACACACACACACACACACACATATATATATATATATATATATATATATATATATATATATATATATATATATATATATATATATATATATATAAACATACACACATATATGTATATAAACATACACACACACACATATATCTATATATATATATATATATATATATATATATATATATATATACACACACACACACATATATAGTTTATTTATTTATTTATTGTATTACTATATATTTTCAACTTTTTGTACTTTCAATGCAATTCACATTGAAAATAACATACAGTCAAAAAAGGACAAAAATGAAAGCAGGTTAAAGAAACTGACTACGTTAATCATCAATTTCCAAGACCAATCAATAAACGGTGAAAGTCATTTTATCCAAAATGTATAAACAAATACTGATCAATAAATGCACATATTTAAATGTGAATAAATGATTACAGATTTACAGATTTACAGTTAACAGAATTTTATTATGACCTTTCAGTAACTCCATTGGTTTTCAGATGCAAGCTTTGTGCACCTACGCTCATCGGCCACTTTATTAGGTGCACCTGTCTAACTGCTCATTAACGCAAATTTCTAATCAGCCAATCACATAGCAGCAACTGAATGCATTCAGGCATGTTGGATTTTCACTCACAACCATCTCTAGGGATTACAGAGAATGGTATGAAAAACAGAAAATATCAAATGAGCAGCTGTTCTGTCTGTGAAAATCTTTTTTTGATGTCAGAGGAGAATGGCCAGATTGGTTCGAACTGATAGAAAGGCTCAACTCAAATAACTTGTTACAACCGAGCTATGCCAAAGAGCATCCCTGAAAACACCACATGTCGAACCTTGAGGCAGATGGGCTACAGCAGCAGAAGACCACACTGGGTGCTAAGAAAAGGAAATTGAGGCTACAATTTGCACTAGCTCACAAAATTGGACAATAGAAGATTGGAAAAACGTTGCCTAGTCTGATGAGTCTCAATTTCTGACTATTGTTGTGGACAATGTCAATCCATTTATGACCACAATGTATCCATCTTCTGATGGTTACTTCCAACAGAATAACATGCCATGAAGTGCATCATAAATCGTAAACCATCTGACTCGTTTCTTTAACATGACAATGAGTTCACTGTACTTAAAGGGGCTCCACAGTCACCAAATCTCAATCCAATAGAGCACCTTTGAGATGTGGTGGAACGGGAGATTCACATCAAGGATGTGCAGCCTACAAATCTGCAGCAACTATGTGATGCTATCATGCTGATATGGAACAACATCTCTGAGAAATATTTCCAGTACCTTGTTGAATTTATGCCATGATGGATTAAGGCAGTTCTGACGGCAAAAACGGGTTCCAACCAGGTACTAGTAAGGTGTACCTAATAAAGTGGCTGCTTAGTGTATATTGTCAATGTTAAGTTGCATCGAATAAGGGGTAACTTAAACAAGTGAGAGGGCTTTAATGCTAAATACAGCCCCTGTTGCTGTTGCAAATTGTTGTTGTTGTTGTTGTGTGTGTATAGAATTATATATGTGAACATAGCTAATCCAATCTTAATTGGCTTTAGCTATCTTATTTATTCAGGTAGCACTATAATTTCAACTTTTTTTAATGTAGAGGTGACACATAACCTGCTTGATGTGTAAAATTAAATGTTATGCATATTTCCTTTGCATAAACCGATACTGTCCTTTCACACCTACCATTAGTCCTCTTTTTGCCCTCAGAGACCAGTTCCTGTTGGCTCCAATGTGTAGGACTTATCATCTCCTGCAGGCTCATGTGTCAGTCCTAATGCTTGTTTGTGGTCTGTCTGTCTCTCCTTGTCTCCAGTTTGACTTTGTGGAGCTGTTGGATGGTCGTCGGCTCCTATCGCAAGGCTTGCCAGGTCTTGAGGGCCCACCTTTTCCAGCCCAGCAGCGGAGCCTGGTGCCGATCACCAGTCATGATACGGGCTTTATACAGTACATGGACTCAGGCATCTGGCACTTGGCTGTATACAATGATGGGAAGGAAACTGAGCAGGTGTCCTTTCTAACAACTGCAATCGGTTAGTACAATATGAAACCGCATAGAGTGCAGAGCTGGAAACTTTGCTTTGAACAATTGAAAAGGTGTAACTTTAAATGTGCAAATGTTACTATTTAATAGAACATCTGCATGGGTGATTTTGTTCAATGAACATGGATGTCTGATTCAGACTTTGCTTAGGTGACAATCAAAATTCAACTTGGCTATGGCATTGAAATACAGTCCTATGCATGACCTGCCATTGATATACCAATCTTGCAACTTTATTTGTCCGTTTTACAGGCATGGGGCACAATGTAGTTTAATTTGTGCAGTCAAAAAGTAGTACTCCAGAAAATAATCAATATGGCTTCTTCATAATTTCAGAGATAGCAGTTCAGAAAGAAATGAAACTGCCATACCACTGTTTATTTGTCAAAAACAGTAGGCAATTCATTTGGAGGTTTTCTTTTTGGCATGCAGTCTAAAACTGCATCAAAAAACACATTCTCAGAATCAGACAGCACCAAAAATGAAATTGAAACTGCCGTGATGACAACAAATTTAATCTGGTTAACATTGAAACAGTGACTGAATCGCTATAATACTAATTAATAATTTTTTGCCTCAACAGTTTGCCGTTAGATCATTGGCATGTCAATTTACAAAATTGAAAAAAAGTGGAGGTGATAACGAAATCTCCATCTTTAAAATGTCCAATACAGTTTAAATCATCATATGGACATTATTAGACAAGGTCTTCTTTTATATATATATTTTTTTTGGTTTGGCATTCATTGCCAGTTTGTCAACTGAAACAATATTTTCAGATAGATGTAGTCTTCGCATTTCACAAATCTAAACCATTTACAGACAATTTCCATCCATGAGGATCGTATTTACTGTGATAGAGGCAATATAAGGCAAGGTCGTCATTTCAATTGGACCCTTGCCTTGACAGTTTGGTGCTGATTCATTGACATTCTGATTTGCAAATCGAAACAACAATCTCAATTTATGTAGTCATCTCAAACCTTAACAATCTTAAACCTTAAATGGCTCTGACAGACAATCTAAGCAAAAATTATTCATTTTTTCCTCCCCGAACCAAATATGAATAAGCCATTGACAGAAATCTTTTCCTGCAACCGTGCTACTTGTCAGAGCCTGCCAACGACTGATATTACCCTTTTTTTTTGCATCGCCATCTCATCCAGCCTAGACCTCTACAGGGTAATCAAGGTGGATTTGAATAAGAAAGATTGCGGAAATGAGCAGTGCTTCACTATGCCTGCGTGTGTTCTTCACTGATGGCTCGTAAGACTCTTGTTAGTTTTTGAGTGCCTCCCAGCAAATCCCGCTTCCCATTTGCTGTCTATTTGCATAGAACACAGTGGCCTTGATTCAAAGCTTCTGATTGACGACCCATCCATTTTTCCGTGCATATTATTGGTCATTATTTAATCATATTCACGTGCATCTTTTTTTTGCTATGAAAGACTGCCTCCTTTTCCGCAACTGATGGAGGCGATTCTGATTTTGTCCTTTCTGTTCTGCGTCCTGAAAGCGGCTTTGATTAGCATGAGCGCGTCTACAGGGAGGGCAGAGCTGGAGGCCGTGGTGAGGTTTCATCTTTCGTGGAGGTGGCAGCTGGGAGCTGTTCTCACATGCTCTTTAATTAAACGCTCCTGGGCCATGGTCCATCTGTGACGAGAGGGAGGAGGGGTTTGCCATCCTGTCGATCGATGCGAATGTGTCTGCCACACATCTATTTGTGCGGTTCCAGCTCGTCCGAGGGAAAGACGGCACTGCGCCCTTCCACCCCCAGTGAAAATACGATACGGCGTATACGAGACATGACATGGTGGTTTAGGGTGGCGGAAGATGAGGAGAGGAGGAGACGGTCTGTTTATCCTGTGTTTCGTCCTCTTGGATGTAACCTCCATTGGGAATTTGTTGGCCACCTGCGGTTTGGGGCCATGACGGTGGGCTTCATAGAAAGAGGGTCTAGAATGGGAGTCACGCCTGAGTTGATTTGACTCTGAGCTGTGGGGCTCAGAGGGAGGCTGAAAGGAGAGGTGAAGAAAGAGGAAAAACGAGACCGAGAGGGTGAGAAAGACCGGAAGAAAGTAGGTCAGGTGGATGGCGACCTTCAGGGGATTCAAACCTTACACAGTTTGCAGTACAGAGTGTCACACTGGAGTTGGGATTTTAGCATTTAGAGCTGCTTTGTTATCCCAAATTAAAATGTAGAAGCAGTTCTTGGTAAGCACGGAGACATTTTCAAAACATTAATATTGTTTTGTCTTTGCCTCACTAGTCTATACCAGCAATACTGGTTCAATCAATGATATCAGATTAGGGTGCGACACCCAGTTTGTCTGACCAATCACAGACTGGAAAGTGTTGGGGAAATAATAATTATGGTTCCACTGTTGGTATCTCATTGAACACACCTCCTGTAATAAACTACATTTTTACTCACGGAAAAGTAAAAATTACCAGAAAATTGGCTTTTTAGACCCTAGAAATATCATATGATATATGTTAAGTAACTTTAGTGGTCTAATAAGTGGGACAACCATAAACTTTACCTGTGGTGGTTAGCGCATAAACAATACAATCGCCCCCTCATTGCGTCGATGTCCAATCGTCCTTTCAAGGATTATTTTGCTATACACGTCTGGATGTATAGTAACCTTATGTGTATGTATTTCTCCTCATGTAGCATTAACTTACATATGTCTCCAATTCACGCAAGTCCATAAAAAAATCAGCAAAGCAATTTGCCACTGGAATTCGATCACACAGACCTAATATGTTGGTCAAACTAAAGCTAACATTAGATAATGTCAATAAAAATAGTTATTTATATGCAAACAGAAGCATCAGAATACACTGCCAGCACGATATATAAACCAATCTAGTCTATACGATGTAGCCCACAAAGAAAACATTTTATATGTCTATTAAATATTTTTTTACAGCCGAAGTTTCCGGTCAGACTCGCGCAGATTGCAGGAGGTGCAGAGGGGGCTGGGACGTTACTTCCTGCGCATGGCACTTTAAGAAATACGGACAAACAACTGTAAATTAACAGATAGGATATTTACTGATAAAGAAAATGCATTAAAATATGGTATCTGAGATAAGATATCCAACTTTATTCACTGTTGAACATTGAATGGGTGGTTCAGACAAGACAATAATCATTTAAAGTAACAATGAAAAGGTAATGAAGCAGTCTTTTTACTGAAATCTTGTGATATTTTTTTAAGAGTACTTACCAGGGGAGAACAGAGGAAGAACTATGTCCCGGTGTCCATAAATTGCTGTCTGAACTGCGATCCTGGTCCCAATATGTAATTCAAGAATGTATATAAATGGAAAAACACCCGTAACACGTGGTACGGAAAAATTCTGTTAAATTATACAGTCATTGTGCTCCACAGAAAAAGGTGGTTTGCCATCTCCATGTTGGAGGAAGGTCCTTACCCCAGGTGGAGGAGTTCAAGTATCTTTGTGTTTTGTTCATGAGTGAGGGAAGCATAGGGTGAGGAGCTCTGTCACCCGGGAGGAGCTTGGAGTAGAACCGCTGCTCTTCCACATCGAGAGAAGTCAACTGAGGTGGCTCGGGCATCTGTTTCGGATGCCTCATGGACGCCTACTTAGGAAGGTATTCCAGGCATGTCCCATCACGAAGAGGCCTTGGGGAAGACCCAGGACACGCTGGAGGGACTGTGTCTCTCGGCTGGCCTGGGAATGCCTTGGGATCCCCCTGGAGAAGCTGGAGGAAGTGTCTGGGGAGAGGGAAGTCAGGAGTTCTCTCCTAAGACTGCTGCCCTGCGACCTGGCCCTGGAAAAGCGGACGAAAATGAGATGAGATGAGAATATACAGTCATTTAACTCTTATTGTATAGATTTTTAGTGCAGTACAGTATTTTTAGAAAGTTTCAAACAAGCTATCAAAAGTCAAATGAACCTTTCTCCTGTAGTCTTCTAGAACTGAATCATAAATATTACACTGTAAAAAGTTATTAGTTAGTAAGTAAGTAATGTGTATTTATACAGGACATTTATCATGTATGGCCATACATCCAAAGCACTTTACAATCATGAGGGGGGTTTCTCCACACCACCACCAGTGTGCAGCATCCACTTGGATGATGCGACGGCAGCCACAGAACAATGGCGCCAGTGCGCTCACCACACACCAGCTATAGGGGGAGTGGAGAGAGAGCGATAGAGCCAATTCTATTGATGGGGATGATTGGGAGGCCATGATGGGTAAGGGCCGATGGAGGGAATTTGGCCAGGACACCTGGTTTACACCCCTAATCTTTGCGAAAAGTGCCATGGCTGTTGAGTAAACT
The DNA here is from genome assembly GCF_903798145.1 of Danio aesculapii. Taxonomy (NCBI): domain Eukaryota; kingdom Metazoa; phylum Chordata; class Actinopteri; order Cypriniformes; family Danionidae; genus Danio; species Danio aesculapii. The sequence continues at coordinate 38,180,724 of NC_079449.1, forward strand.
CATTGTTAACTTAATTTTTATAAATATAAACATTGTTTATTTACTTAATCATTTTACGCCAATGAGTTTGCAAATTTTTTAGCTAATCACTTTAAAAGCAACATATTTACTCAAAGTCAACAGATAGCTTTTATCAGTGTATCCAATCTACATTAGTCAGTGTTAATTTCGCTGCTGAAAAATATTCGTCACAATTTCGTGATGGACAAGTTTCTACTAACAAAAACGAGATGATGACTAAATAAAAATTAAGTGATGATGACGACAACTGCAATAAAAAATATACTGACATTTTCATTGACTAATAAAAACGAGACGAGAATTTGATCGAGGGACGTATTTTGGAAAATATCCAGTCAGAATTAATCTTGGTGTGTGATGCATGACTCACGTACACACATTTGAAAAGTAGCTGGACCACAGTAGATGCGGGATGTGATTACATCATCCATAGGAGTGTCTGTCTGACTAAACTATAATGAAATCAGCGACATCAGCATGCCAGGGAGTCATCCCAAAATTCATGCAAAGGTTAATAGTATAGCCTCTCGCTGACCTTTAAAGAATTGACTCTGTTAAATTGTACATTAAAAGTTATTACATCTGTAAGTCCTAAATTCAATAAGTATTTAAATCTTTAATGTAAGTCTTTACATTTTAATGAGACTGTTTTATTTAATTTTAAGTTAGAAGATTTTGTGTAAATAAATTTATACAATATTTTAATTAAATTATACTTAAGTTAAACCAAATATATTTTAGTCAGCTAAATCTAGAGTAGATTTAGTCGATGAAAATCTTATAAAATTTAGTTGACTAATACTAAAATGATTCCTAAGACTAAAATATGACTAAAACTAAAATGGATTTTTCGACTGAAGCCTAAGACTAAAACTAAATCAAAATTTGCTGTCAAAATTAACACTGGTATTAGTCTTATAGTTCTATATACTTGCTGTATGACAACATCTGTTTTTTAGCAACGAAAGACAAAGTGAGTCCTGAAATGAAATATTACCTGACATCTCAATGAATCCTCCAGTGCTATGTAAGAGAAACCTCTGAGCAATACAAATTTCCTCTGGGTACAAGAGCGCCTTGCTCCATAAGGGACCTGAAGTGTTGAATATCTCTATTGTTCTCGTTCGTTCTCTGTGACTATTTTTGTTTCCTTTTTTATCTCTTTATGCCTCTCTCTCTCTCTCTCTCTCTCTCTCTCTCTCTCTCTCTCTCTCTCTCTCTCTCTCTCTCTCTCTCTCTCTCTCTCTCTCTCTCTCTCTCTCTCTCTCTCTCTCTCTCTCTCTCTCTCTCTCTCTCTCTCTCTCTCTCTCTCTCTAATTCTCACGACAACTCATTACAAAGCTAAGGTGTCCTTCCCATGTGCAACATAGTCTTATTTGTTGTAGCTATGTTGTCAAAGTTATCAAGGATTCTTCTGTAGTTGTGGCTTTGCTCATTGCTCTGGTCTCTCAGCCTTCAGAGCAGCTGACAGGCCTTCAACAATTCTAATATTAGATATCCATCACAGATTAAAGCCAAGCACAACAGTCATGTGCTACACAAGAGCACTACAGATTAATTAATGTCACATATGCAGTACAAGAAATAAAAGGTGATGTCGGTGATCATTAAAGTTGATCATACATGGGGTTAGTTGTTTGTACGAAACTAAATTGCTGAGACCTAAAGTATACATGAAGCTTCATTTTCCATTGCAGTCCGTACGCTGTCATTAGCCCCTGTCACACATACAGACTTTTCTGAAAAATTTCCGGCAATTTTCCGGAAAGGTCTGTGAACAGGTCCTTTTTGAAAATACCGGTAAATTAGTTCCAGCAGTTTTCCAGAAAGAGAAGTTATAACATTATCGGTAATTGGCCGGAATGTTGCGCTGTGTCAACACAGAAGGAAGATTGACGGAAAGAGCGCATTTACGTCTAAAATGCGCTGACGTGAGACGTGTACTTTAGCCAATCAGAACACTCAGATGCATTCATGTCCACGCTATTTTTGAAAATAAAAGCCTTTGAATATTGTTCCAGACACATTTAGCTGCTAGTTGATAGTCAGAAAATGTTTATGTTCCTTCTTAATACTAACTGTGGAAATAATTATCGATAAAATGCCCAAGATAAACCGCTGTTTGTTTATTCAAGCTCTGCTTCAGTTGCGTGTGCAGACTGTGCACGTGAAGGAGCCAGTGAGCGCCACACACATATTATGAACATCTCGACATGTGAAAGTGTTCCTCCATATGTTTTCATATAAGTTGTTCACAATACTTATCCATCCACAGTATTTGTAATGTAGTTAAATGTGTAAACATTTAGCTGCGGTTCGCGTTTCTGCCTTTGGGTCTCACAAAGCAGCTGCGTGAATGCAAAAGCTTTAAATAAAAATGAAACCATCAAGAAAATGCCAACTCCTTTTATGTTTACAAATACAAGCGCAGCTGATTAGACATTATTTCTGGTTAATGATGTCAGATTTTAATGGGTTTTTTGGAATAGATGTGTGAACGTTCTTTTCCATAAAAACTACGGAACGTCCTCTCCTCTGTGAACACCTTTTTTTTTAATTTACCGTCATTCGGGTAATTTTCCCGATATTTACTGGTATCACTGTGTGAAAGGGGCTAATAATACACAAACAACCTACCTTCTTTTTAAATTTTAAGTATCTATAAAGAATTTCTCTACATTTAATGTTACATGATGTATTGCAGTGATGTTGTTTCATGTTGTTTTGTGTGTACTGGAGGCATGGCTTTGGATGACGATTTGCAGAGTGGGATGTACTGTAGGCTTTCGTTGCTATCTTTTAACGTTAGGTTAGGACTCTACACTATTATTTTGTCACACTCTACATCATAAGCAAGAGTTTCACAGGAGCACAGGAGGGTTGGCCTACTTTAATAAGGGGGCAAAAGGGGGTCCAACCCGGTACAAGTAAGGTGTACCTTATAAAGTGACCAGTGAGTGTAGAGAGGAAGTGCTTTTCATAGATGAGACATGTGAATGGTGGACACAGATAATTGCTGTGTGTTACAGTGTTGTGATTCAGTAGTGGCGCTTCACTTTATGTTGTTCTCCTGGCTTGTTGAACGTACAAGTGAAGATTTTCTGTAAACCAATAATGCTCAGCAGGGCATCTTGCCTTTTGGTGCCATACTGTTGAAAAAGTGCTACTGTATGATTTGCTATTTTGAAACTCCTGACAAAAATGGACATTAGCGTAGCCCTCAGTGGAAATAAGCCATTTTGAAAAGGTACCACCCAAGTGACAGATTGTGTATTGTTTTTATGAGAGTGTAGCTAAACTGTGTTGGACAGTTTCACACACACATAGAGGTGGCCTCGAATACCACATAGGAAATGTTCCATCCAGGCAGGTTATAAAATTGCCATTTTTTGCAGCCCTGCTGCGCGCTTAGGTCCTGTGTTCTCTGTGTGTGGCAGCCATGAAAGTCTTAAAAGCATGCAGAAATATGGACTCTTCAAATTCACCACTGGACACGGCCGTCTCAGTCATTGCTTGGAGATGGAATTATACTTGACAGTTCTGAAGGGAAGTGCGGGGTCTGGACCGCAGGTACTGAACTCAGATCAGTCGTGGTGTCAAAAATGCTTTATGTGAGAGTGGCAGAGGCACAGCGAGAGATAGATGGTGCTCCAACGACACATGCAGAGAGAGTCTCGAAGCACTTTCATGGCAGATACAAAGTGAGAAAGCCTTCTGATGTATAATTGTGTCGGTGGATGTAAATACAAATGGCCAAGCCTTAATTTATCTAACATTACTGCACCCGCGCACACTCTCAGCCATCTTTCAAGAGACCCGCATGTGCCCTCAGCTTAGAAATGGAGGCTGGAAGCCATCAAACACCCTTGATAGGCTCAGGCGTCGCATGGGGATAGCCAATCCGCCAGCCTTTTCCTCTCACATCAAGACACATTCTTTCTAAAACATTCTCTGCAGCACAGTGCAGTTACCGCCTTCTCTCCCTCTCCTTCCCTCTGTACGGCTTCCCGTCTGTTGCATCCTCTGCGATGATTGACTCTCCTGAGGAAGGGGAAGGCTGTGTCCGGGCTCACATTTCCAGCCCTTTGTCCGACACAAAAGCATCTTTGTCGAGAGAGAGCTCAGCCCCGGGCGCACCAGCGACTGGCCTTAGAGAGGGAATATTTTTCACCGCTATTTCATGTTTAATTCAGGTTGAATTGTGTGAGGATTTGCTTTGTCACAAAAAAAGTTGATCATGTCAGAATGTTTTCCATGCCTCTACGTCTTTATGGAATAATTTTTTTGTTTTATATTTATTACTGGAGTGTGTGTCATAACGATGGCATCCTGCCACATATTTGTTTGCTTTCATGCTTTTTCCGTTGCAGTTGTTATCAGTCGCGCAAAGTGATTCATGCTTAGCATTTGGTAGTTGATCCGTGTGTTTATCCGCTGAGCCATAGAATCCCAGGACAGACAGTGGCAGATGAGGTTATCAAATAAAATGTCACAAGTTTATTTGAGAACTATAATTGGTCATCAGGAATGATTGAAAATTACTTTATAATGAGTTTTATGATGAAACTCAACAACTTGTTTATGGCCAATTGTGTCAATGTGATGCATGAGTGAACTGCTGAATGTATAAAACCATGTTATACAACCTATGAGTGAGTGTGAAGCCTGTGCATGACAAACAATTTTTTTTGGTATAACCAAAGTCCCTTTAGGGCAAGTCCTTTCAGTCGGCAACCATCTTTGAAACACCTCTCGGGCAGTATGCTTGGGCATTCTGTTTGAATGGGGATACATCAAATTCTCCAAAATTGCTGCCATGATTGAATTTCATATTAGGAATCACCAATAAAATTAAACAAATGTCTTTTTAGTTTCATTTCTTTTTTTTTATTTTTTTTTTTACATTTATTTTAAGATATACAATGACAACAGTCGTAATGGTGTCTCATGTCATCATATACAATAATATAGCCATCTATTATACAATCGTCCATCGGCTACTGATTCAAGTCTTTTGTGAAGGGTAAAATTAACAAAAAATAAATTAATTAAAATAAAATAAATATAATCTTTCAAGACACTCCCATAGAGGATTCCAGATTTGCCTGAAATCATCAGATTTGTGATAATAGTCATGAGTCAGTTTTTTTGTTTCATTTCTAAACGTCAAAATCATACAAAATCTGCAAAAACTCACATCTGGTCTGAGCCCTTCCCCCTAGAGTATTGTCAGTCTATAGCGATCGATGATTGGCTCCTGTATTAGAAGGCGAGCTTATTTCACCATATAGCGATCGATGATTGGCTCCTGTACTAGTAGGCGAGGCTTTATTTACCATATTGACAGTTACACTTTTTCCTATTCAAAAAGATACTGTATGTGACTTGATATGTGTATTCTATAGACTTTGGTACAACACAGCAAAGTGTCCCTTGTTTTTTAGTGACACATAACAATAACCTGTTTGGTGATGTGGAAAGTTTGCTTGGTAATAATTAGTGATGGATTTTTTTTGTTATTATTAGGGGCCAAAGCACTTCTTCTTCTGCTCTGGGAGTCTATGGCAGCCCTATGAACCATTTGCTCAAATTTTGGCACACTGATAGCGGACAAAGCTTCAACCACAATAAATTTGGATTCTCTAACTCAAACTCTGTAGTGCCACCACTTGTCCAAATTTTCACTTATGTTTATGTTTATAACCTTTTAACTGAATGGGCTACAATCAAAAATCTTTTCCTTGGCTCAAGCCAATTCAAGATCACCATTTGACATCATTTTTCTATACTGAACATTTTTTATTTTTTGTAAAACCTTTTTGAATGGTTTCTCTTCTTAGGCCGTTTGTCTGATTTTTTTTTTTTTTTCTACAGACCATGCATACCAAAAGTTATGGAATTCAAGTTGATTAGGCGAAACGTTTTCAATGAACTTGTGAACAAATTTAACGTAGAGCTTGCGAAAATGTACTTGGTGTTATCTCCGTAACGCATTCACATATTTTCACCAAACTTGGTGTGTGTTATCACAACCATGGTCTGAAGTAAGCTGCAGCATTTCGGCAAACTGCCTCCTAGTGGTCCGGAGATACAAAAAATGTTTTTTATTTTGCTTGTAACTTCTGAACCCTTTGTCTAAATTCATAAAATTGGTCTCTTTACATCTGGCAGACCATGCTGAATCAAATGATGTCTGATTTCCCCAGGTCAGCCATTTTCGCCGTCGGCTATTTTGAATTATGTCAAAAACTGCTTTATTTTACGGACACATTGGCGAATTGTTATGACGTTCAAAGTCACTTAAATCCTCTTTCTTCCCCATTCTGATGCTCAGTTTGAACTGCAGCAGATCATCTTAACCATGTCTACATACCTAAATTCTTTGAGTTGCTGCCATGTGATTGGCTGATTAGAAATTCAGCAGTTGGTCAGTTGTACCTAATAAAGTGGCCGGTGAGTGTATCACAAACCATACATACACAGAATTTATTAATATTCACAAGCTAAGTCCCAGATATATGTGATCTCACAAAATTAAGATAGGATTTGAAATGCTTCTGGGGTGCTGTCAGTGTTTGGAAAGCCGATGTCTAGCCAGAATCAAGCTTCACTTCTTCACACCAGGAGTCTGTCTAATATATATCTGCAATCTGTAATGAAACTCATTTTATATATATATATATATATATATATATATATATATATATATATATATATATATATACACATATATATATACACACATATATGCTCCTGGGTGAAATCAGAAATCTTGTAATTGGCATGCGGACATTCCTGCATTTAAATTAGCATGCTTCAATGAATGCGGGTGTTAGATGGCATTTCCATTAGCCGCGTCGCTGGATGTGTCATGCTCTCATGTTGGCTTCACGATGGTCAATGTTAGTGCCGTGTCACAAAAACAGCTACGCTAATTACAGAGAGTTCCTCATTAGGCTGAAGTAAATTCTTCAAGTGGCGCCACTTGAGTTCCACTTCACCTTAGACCTGCTAGCTAACTGAAAATGTCACACTTTGTTTGACACTCTTGTTACGGAATGTGGTAAACGTCTAATTATATATTTATTTTGATTTCATTGACTTTCATGCATACTAGTATAGTTAAGGCTGAAAGTAAAATGTGTCAGTGGTGCAATTAAATATAACCTCTTTTTGATCAAACATATTAAACTCCGCCTTAAACCCGTCTCATTGGTTAAGACAATATTTCTGTTTTTGACTGAGTTGGGTTATTAAACCAAAGTATTTTTTGCATGAGAAAAATTTTGTATTTCACCTTTAAAACCTATTTGTTAGCCATCTTTGATCTGATGCTAACCTCAAAATAACATTGTTATCAGCTCTGTTTCTGAGCTTGTTTTTTTTTTCATGCTCAGCTTCAGTAAATTGCCTGGGGATAGAAGTTTGAGTTCTGAAAGTAACAATATGGATTCATAGTGAACTCTTTTTATTTGAAAGATCAAGACAAACTTGATTTTTTTTTATTATGACCCTTTTAAAATTGAAAGCGATCATCGAGTACTTGGGGAATCAAGATTTCTGCTCAGATTTTTGATGAATTGTCCATGTGAAGAATGGATAGATGTGCGTTCTTTCTGACAAATGCTGTTTGGTGTTGTTCTCTTGCAGACTCTATCGATGACTGTCCTAGTAACTGTTTTGGAAATGGAGACTGTGTGTCTGGAAACTGCCACTGTTTTCCAGGCTTCAGAGGACCTGACTGCAGCAGGGGTGAGATTTTTGTTTGCTTAATCCTAAATTTCTGATTTTATTAGTTCCTTTCATATCTACATATATATGGTCTTCTTTTTCACTTTCATATTACTAAATTATTTACTTAAAAATAACTACAGTAACATTTATTTTGAACTTTGTTATATTAAGATGGATGGAAAGATTCACTGAAATTTAGTAGTACTGTTAACTTAGCTAACAAAAATAAAAATACATTTTGTTTTTACAGCACTTTTCATGCAAATGATCCTTTTAAATGATTTGTACAAAAGGACTTTAAGCATCAACAATAGAAAATAAAAGTGTTGAAAATGATGCTTATGTTTAGAACAGTATACAAATATAATGTGCAAATACTATAGAAATGTACAAATGGACACTTAAAAACAAACATATAAAGTATTTATTTAATGTACAATTCTTGTTATTGACATATGTGTTCTTAACGTAAGGTAACACTTTATAATAACTACACACTATGAGTCATTTATTAAGCATTAGCATCTAGTGAATTCATTATTTGTTAAGCATTAACTCTAAATTAATAAACGTTTGTAAGCAGTTTATAACTGAAGCTACAAATGCTGTATTCTTGACTTACAACCACATTTATAATGTGCTTAATAATTGTACTTTCATAATTTGTGACTGGTTGATTTTTCATTACTAAATTAAGTATTGCATTATTTACAAATCATTAGTATTTAAGAGTAGTTGGAGGTTTTTAAGATCGTTCAGAAAGAGTTAGTAAATGATTAATAAACTATTAAAATCAACGTTTGTATATCTTATTATTCAGGCATATTGTAATGGTTACTATGTATGTTAATAAATGCTTTATTAACTCAACTTCATGCAGTTTTGTGACCTAATCTAAAGTGAGGACTATTTGTGCTATATTAATCCCTTATAAATGACAAGTAAAGGCTTGGTATCACATGAACAATAATCTTTGCAGTCTTGTCTAAGAAAATAAAATTACTGTAAAGTTGTAACATTTCTGAATAACAGGAGTGTCAAAATATGACATACAATTGGATAAAACAACAACAACATACTAATTTAACAATATAATAAGATGCAATGTTTAAACTGTACAGTAATTTTATTTAAGATAAGGTTGCAGAGATTTTTTTTTTTTAAATACAGTTTCATTTGTGTATCTTCAGAAATGAATAATGTTGTTTATGATCTTTTTTTCCTGTTTAGAATATAACTGTCCCTTTACTTGTAATTTATTAGGGATTTATAAAGCGTGAATAGTCCTCACTTTAGATTAGGTCACAAAACTGGAGGAAGATGACTTAATAAAGCATTTATTAACATATAAATTAACTATTAGTATATGCCTGAATAATAACATATATAAATGTTAATTTGAATAGTTTATTAAGCATTTATTAACTCATTCTGAATGATCTTTAAAAACCACCAACTATGCTTAAATAACTGGTTTGTAAATAATGCAACACTTAATTTAGCAATGAAAAATAAATCATTTACAAAGTATAAAAGTACAATTATTAAGCACATTATAAATGTGCTTATAAGTCAAGAATAGAGCATTTGTAGCTGCAGTTATAAACTGCTTACTAACGTTTATTAATGTAGAGTTAACGCTTAACAGATAATTAATTCCCTATTTGCTAATGCTTAATAAATGGTTCATAGTGTGTAGTTATTATAAAGTGCTACCAAAAAAGAATCTCTACTCTGCCCATGTCTTCTTATCATTCAATCTTCAGAAATCTTATTAAACCAGTGAGTAGATATGGCCACGTTTACTTTTACTAGTGTAACTTCAGCTACAGTATAGTGTTCATCTTCCTACAAAAGTCCAGCAGCAGTTCTGTTTTTGTGAAGCTACATTTGGTAGAACTTTTACCTTTTATGTGGGTATGTGTGTTTCCAGCATCGTGTCCTGTGCTGTGCAGTGGGAACGGTCAGTACTTGAAAGGACGCTGTATGTGTCACAGCGGCTGGAAAGGGTCTGAATGTGATGTTCCCACAAACCAATGCATCGACATCACCTGCAGTGGACACGGAACATGCATCGTGGGAACCTGCATCTGCAATCCTGGCTACAAAGGAGAAAATTGCGAAGAAGGTACTAAGAAATATGTTTTAAAACCAATTTAATCATGGATGATTGTATTTTTAATGATTGATTTTTCCCCATGTTATTATTTTTTAAATTCACAGAATAAAAAAAAGAAAAATCAGCATTTTTGACTTTAGTTTTTAGTGTCACATTATCCTTAAAAAAATCATTCCAACTTGTGTGTTTGTGAATTTAAATGTTATAAAATGTTCATTCCAACTTGTGTGTTTGTGAATTTAAATGTTATAAAATTTTCAATACCAACATACAGTTAGGCCCTTAAATATTTGGACGTCGATACAATTCTAACATTTTTGGCTCTATACACCAACACAATGGATTTTAAATTTAAGCGGACAAGATGTGCTTTAACTGCAGACTGTCAGCTTCAATGTGGGGGTATGTGCCTCCCACTTGTCAAGGGACCAAAAGTAATTGGACAGAAAAATAATCATAAAACTAATTTTCACTTTTTAAACATAAAGCGGTGTCCAATGAGTTCTAAAGAATTTGGCTGAATATGAGCAGAAAATATTGCCTGAAACACTTCAGAACCCTTCACGCTGCTTTTTTCAGCAGTCACATCATCAGTAAATACAACAGAACCAGTTCCATTGACAACCGTACATTCCCACGCCATGTCACTACTACCACCATGCTTCACTGCTTAGAATCATGTGCAGTTCCTTTCCTTCTCCATACTCTTCTCTTCCCATCACTCTGGTACAAGTTGATCTTGATCTCATCTGTCCATAGGATGTTGTTCCAGCACTGTGAAAGCTTTTTTAGAACTCTAATCTGGCCTTCCTGTTTTTGAGGCTCACTAATGGTTTACATCTTGTGGTGAACCCTCTGTATTCACTCTGGTGTAGTCTTCTCCTGATTGTTGACTTTGACACACATACACCTACCTCCTGGAGAGTGTTCTTGATCTGGCCAACTGTTGTGAAGAGTGTTTTCCTCACCAGGAAAAGAATTCTTTGGTCGTCCACCACTGTTGTTTCCGTGGTCTTTCAGGTCTATTGGTGTTTCTGAGCTCACTGATGCGTTCTTTCTTTTTAAGAATGTTCCAAACAGATGTTTTGGCCAGGCCTAATGTTTTTGATATCTCTCTGATGGGTTTGTTTTGTTTTTTCAGCCTAACAATGCACTGTAAAACCCAACAATCAACTTTATCAAATGAAACGAGTGTAGTTAACTCAAAATGTACTGAAAGTAATTCTACTCATTTGAAAAGTTTTGAACTCAGTGTTGAAGGTAACGAGTTAATTAAATACCTCATTACTTCAACTTGGAGTAAATTCACAGTGCTCATATAGATTAGTTTTTTGAACTGGAATGGTTTGTTGCATTCGGTTTCCTCAAATGATTTGAATTACCTTAACTTTTTGGGTTTTACAGTACTCAGTTGGTTTGAGTTCTCTCCATTTATTGAGTTTTACTGTACTCAAATTGCTTTGTTTACTCAAATGGATTAAGTTCACAGTACTCATTAGGATTAGTTTTTTAACTTAAATGGGTTGTTGCAATCGGTTTCCTCAAATGGTTTGAGTTACCTTAATTTTTAGGATTTTACAGTGTGGCTTGCTTGACTGATAGTTATAGCTCTTTGGCTCTCACCGTGAGAGTTGACAGTAACAGATTCCAAATGCAAATAGCACACTTGAAATGAACTCTGGACCTTTTATCTGCTCATTGTAATTGGGATAATGAGGAAATAACACACCTGGCCATGGAACAGCTTGGAAGCAAATTGTCCAATTACCTTTGGACACTTAACAAGTGGGAGGCACGTATGCAAACTGTTGTAATTCCTACACCATTCACCTAATTTGGATGTAAATACCCTCAAATTAAAGCTGACAGTCTGCAGTTAAAGCACGTCTTCATTTAAATTCAAATCCATTTTGTTGATGTATAGAGGCAGATATATATTATATACTAATGGTTTATTTTTTCTTTAAATTAAGGATAATACTGTAACAATGTAGCACACATCATACTTGATAATGATTGAGTGCCAAATTGGAAAAATACTGAACTTCAGCTTTGCATCACAATTATAAATTGCATATTACAATAAAATAAGTTACTTTAAATTATGTCATACTAATCATGTTTTTTAATATTATTAACTGATTTATAATGATTTTTCCTGTGCTGAACTAATAAATGAAACCTTGCTGAACACATCTTTTTTTAACAGCATAAAAAAAATCCTAATTATGCCAAACTTTTTTCCTACCATTTTCTGATCATTACACAGTCATGATATGGTACCAAAATAAAAATCTAATTTCTTCCGCACCAAATCACACAGAAACAGAAAAAAGGGCCTATTATGCATGCAAACGTCCCCTTTTGAATATTTAATATGGGCGTACATGACCTTGGAATTTGTAGCGGCCCATAAGTATCCGACTCATCTCGTTCTGCCTAGAAAGTCCCCTCGCTCCTTTACATGCATTATGGATCCTTCTGAGAGTCCGGCGCAATCCATTAAGAGATGAACAATTCCTTTGTGTCAAGATCCAATAAGTTGAATTTGCACTCTCTGAACTGAGCCTACAGCAGCCTCAACGACAAACCCAGAAGAGATAAGATTAAAGTAGCCATTGTGTTTGGCAGTTTTTTGAAGGCTCTCATTTCAAGATGAAAAACGATGTGGGCGATTTTGACAAATGGTCGGTTCTGACTCTTCTGACCCCCGGCAATTCTATTTTGGGGTCTCAGAATGCAGACTCGGGCCCTTTAACGCTTCTACCTTTCTTCATGGCGACCTTCAGGCGCTGATGATTAATTGCCAGGAGAGAAGCTCTTGTCATTTAGCCTATGATCTCTGTGCCTCGCGCCCAAACCATCTGCTAAGAGACCTGAACTGCTGCTGGTCTATAGGAACACTCTTTCCACCCATTTGTGTCACGGTAAAGGATTCTGCCATGTAGCAACCCCTATCCCTCTTTTCCCATCACGTCCCAGCTGGCCTCATGTTAGCCATCTGTGAGAGAGTGTTATTGCTTTGTGGCTTTTCATTTTCTTGTAGGTGTACAGTATCGTGTACAAGTTTGGGGCTTGTACGTTTTTTTTATTTTATTTTATTTTATTTTATTTTATTTTATTTTATTTTATTTTATTTTATTTTATTTTATTTTATTTAATTTTATTTTATTAATTGTATTTTTAATTGAGTTTAATATTAATTTAATTTAATTTCATTTAATTTCATTTAATTTAATTTAATTTCATTTAATTTCATTTAATTTAATTTAATTTAATTTAATTTAATTTTTAAATTAAATTACAATTTTAAATAAATAATAAAATTAAATAGTAATAATAATAATAATAATAATAATTATTATTATTATTATTGTTGTTATTATTGTTAATATTATTATTATTATTATTATTATTATTATTATTATTATTATTATTATATAGCTTTTACTCTATTGATCATAAAATAAATGCAACCTTGATTGCTAGAAGAGATTTCTCCATTTTTTTAATTTTTTTAATTTATTTATTTTTTATTATTATTATTTATTTTTTTTTGGCTTTTTCCAAATTTTCCTGTTTTTGTGACTGATAAAGTTGGCAAATTATTGTTCTTAAATCATAAAATGTTGTCTAATTTTGACTGTGCAAAATTCAGATTTTTTCTGCCTTACATTTACAATTTAATAATTTTATTTGCCACAAAATTTGAAAGTTGAATTGTGCATTAAATTCTATTAAATTAAATTTGTATGTTTTTTTGGAAATTTCCATTATGAATCAAAAAAATTTGCCATGTAATAATTTGCCTAGTTACCCTAACCTGCCTAGTTAACCTAGTAATGCCTTTTAATGTCACTTTAAGAAATATGTCACTTTAAAAAAAATTATCAGACTGAAAATTTCCTTGCTCTGTTAAACATCATTTGGGAAATATTTAAAAAGAAAATAAAAATCAAAGGGGGGATACTTCTGACTTCTACTGTGTATATATTTTCTTTTTTTATTGTTCTTATAGTGATTAACTGAAGTATTTTAACAATATTCCAGACATATTCCTCAGAGATTTTCCTCCGAGAGAGTTCCTGCAGATTTGTTGGCTGCACATTCATGATGCGAATCTCCCCTTGCATCACATCCCAAAGGTGCTCTATTGGATTGAGACCTGGTGACTGTGGAGGCCATTTGAGTACAGTAAACGCATTGTAATGTTCAGTAAACCAGTCTGAAACACTTACAGTGATATTATGGTGCAATATCCTGGTGGTAGTAGCCATCAGAAGATGGGTACATTGTGCTCATGAAGGGATGGACATGGTCAGCAACAACACTCAGGTAGGCTGTGCCATTGACATGATGCTCAATTGGTACTAATGGGCACAAAGTGTGCCAAGAAAAATCCTCCACACCATTACACCACCCCCACCAGCTTGAACAACTGATACAAAGCAGGATCAATCCATGCTTTCATGTTGTTGACTCCAAATTCTGACCCTACCATCCGGAAGTTGCAGCAGAAATCGAGACTCATCAGGCCAGGCAACGTTTTTCCAATCTATTGTCCAATTCTGGTGAGCCTGTGTGAATTGTAGCCTCAGTTTCCTGTGTGCAGTCTTCTGCTGCCTTAGCCCATCTGCCTCAAGATTCAAAGTGTTGTGCATTCAGAGATGCTCTTCTGCATACTTCAGTTGTAACGAGCTGTTATTTGAGTTACTGTTGCCTTTCTATAATCTCCAACCAGTCTGGCCATTCTCCTCTGACCTCTGGCAACAAGGCATTTGTGCCCACAGAACTGCCACTCACTGGATATTTTCTCTTTTTCAGTCTATTCTCTGTAAACCCTAGAAATGGTTGTGCGTTGATATCCCAGTAGATCAGCAGTTTCTGAAATATTCAGACCAGCCCGTCTGGCACCAACAACCATGCCACATTCAAAGTCACTTATGTTACCTTTCTTCCCCATTCTGATGTTCAGTTTAAACGGCAGCAGATCGTCTTGACCATGTCTACTATGTCAATAAAGTGGCCGCTGAGTGTATATTATTTCAAACTACTAAAATGTTAACAAAAGTCACTTTGTTAAACGGTAGAGTTGAATTTTTAACATCAACAGCAGACATCAAGGTCACATAATGAAATTGGCTGCCATAAATAAATGAAAAACACTTGTGAATCACAAAATAGACAAACTGTTAATTAGCACACTAAATACAGTGTACTGTCAACCAAGAATTTTTAGGTTGCATCTATCTATCGTTCTATCATTCTATATCTACCTATAAATCTTTTATATGTCTTCAAAAACTTGACTGAATTTCAAATCTGTTTGTTTGTACTTTCTTTCGTGTTCAAACTCAAATAAGCATCCTGCATCTTGTCACCTCATTTTAAATTCAGAAATGTTTAATTCAGCCTCACAGCACTGCCTTTTTTGCTTTATTGTCACAACCAGAGTCATGCTTTGAATGCAAGACGAACAGCAGGGGACGCTGAGCTATGACAGATTAAGGAAAGACACTGCAGGCAAAACAATGTTTTGGGGTTTTTTTTGTCATGCACTTGTCAGTTTTCAGATGTTTTGGCATTTTTGTAAAGTGTTTTTAATGTGTGATGTAAAGAAAACATCCAAAATACACTTTTTTTTTTTATTTTCCTGCTGTGCTTGATCAATTTGTTTTTTTAGATTTCAGTTACAATATATTCTGTTTATTAAAAGCACTACTTAGAATGTGCACTGAGCCAAACATTTCAGGAGCATAACATACATCATAAACAGAGTCATTCTTCTCGTTCATAAATAATTTTACTGATTGTATACATTTTATTCTATCAAAATGTTTTAATTTTATTTTTTATATTTTATTTTATTTATTTTTTTAAATTCAGACTGAAAAATAAAATATTTCTGGAGATATTTTATTTTATTTTATTTTATTAATTCAGACCCAAAAAGAAAATAATTCTGGTGTTATTTTATTATTATTATTGTTGTATTAATTCAGACCCAAAAAGAATGTAATTCTGGAGTTATTTTTATGCAATTTGTTTATTTTCTTTTATTTATTTTTTCAATTCAGACTTATTTAATTCACTGCTAAACCCACAGTATTTTTTGAAAATGGCAAATTTCCACCCTGAATCAGCAACTTTATATTTATAAATACATAATTTGCATGACTATATTCTTAGTTATTCTACCAAACATTTATAAATTTAATGGGCTAATAAAAAAGGTATTCTCACAAATCCATTCTGTAAAAACCCTTCAATCTGTTCATCAAAAATATGAAATTTTAGACTAGTTTTTTATGTATACATTTATGTGAGTTTCTAACAATAGTTTGCATTGTCTTGCTTTAATGTGAATATGTGCATCTGTTCTGCTGCGCTTGTCTTTGATGGTGAATTTGGTCTGATGGGAAATAGATTCTTTTGCTTTTGCTTTTGATGTGAAAATGAGTGTGTGTGTTTGTTTGTTTTTGCAGTGGACTGTCTGGACCCGACCTGTTCAGGGAGAGGTGTGTGCGTTCGGGGAGAGTGCCACTGTTTTGTGGGATGGGGAGGTCCTGGATGTGAGAGTCCTCGTGCGTCCTGTATGGAGCAGTGCTCTGGACATGGCACTTTCTTGGCTGATACAAACACCTGCAACTGTGACCACAACTGGACCGGTCATGACTGCTCCACAGGTCAGTGCACTGGTAGAATTTTTATTTAATTCGTTTGATTGATTGATTGCTTGGCTGATTGATTGATTGATTGATTGATTGATTGATTGATTGATTGATTGATTGATTGATTGATTGATTGATTGATTGATTGATTGATTGATTGATTTGTTGGTTTGGTGGTTGGTTGGTTGAGATTTAAACATTTTAGAAAACTTTTATTCAACTTATAATTCAAGCTTTTTTGATTTATTTGTGGTTGGGTGGTTAATTAATTGGTATGTTGATTGGTTGATTGAAATTTAAACATAATTTTACAAAATGTTTAATTCAACTTTAATACAACTAATAATTCAAGCTTTTTGATTGGTTGGTTGGTTGATTATTTGATTGATTGATTGGTTGCTTGATTGAATGATTGAGATTTAAACAATTTTAGAAAACTTTTACTTTAACTTATAATTCAAGATGACTGATTGATTGTTTGGTTGATTTGGTTGAGATTTAAACATAATTTTAAAAAACTTAAATTCAACTTTAATTCAACTTATAATTGAAGCTTTTTTTATTTGGTTGGTTGGTTGGTTGATTGATTTATTAATTGAATGATTGATTTATTGGTTGGTTGGGTGATTGATTGATATTTAAACATAAGTTTATTAGAAAATAAATTTGAATAAATTAGAAAACAGTTAATTCAACTTTAATTCAACTTATAATTCAGACTTTTTGATTGGTTTGCTTGGTTGATTTATTGGTTGATTGGTTGATTGATTGATATTTAAACATACTTTTAGACAACTTTTAATTCAACTTATAATTCAAGCTTCTTTGATTTAATTGGTTGGTTGGTTGGTTGATTTGGTTCAGATTAAAACTATTTTAGAAAATGTTTAATTCAACTTATAATTCAGCTTATAAGCTTTTTTATTTGATTGGTTGCTTGGTTGATTAGTTGATTGATTGATTGATTGATTTATTAATTGAGATGTAAACAATTTTCGAATTTTAGCTTGAATACTAATAATTCAAGCTTTTTATTGATTTGATTGATTGATTGATTGATTGATTGATTGATTGATTGATTGATTGATTGATTGATTGATTGATTGATTGAGATTTAAACATAATTTTAAAAAATGTTTAATTCAACTTCAACTTATAATTCAAGCTTTTTTTGATTGATTGATTGATTCAACCAAATAATCAAGGAAGAATGTGTGCGCACTGATACATATTCTTAAGGTCTCTTAATTCTCTGAACATTTATTTTTATTTTAATTAAGCATGCACCAACTTTTCGGTCAGTAATGTTTAAAATTCTAAAGCTCAAAATACCTCAAATTTCTGCATTTCTCTCTTTAACAGCAACTCATCACATGTTTATGCTTGTGCATGAACTGATTTGCGTTTAAATCTCAAAATGAAGCTTGATGCAGTTCTTTGCTAATCTCCACGCCACCTGTTGCCATGAGAGCAGAGGCAACAGGTGCCAGTGTGCAATTTACCTCTCACTTCTCAGCTTGTGGGATTGAGAAAATTGGGAGAATCAATATATGCAAAGTGCTTCCGCAAATATTGAGATATTGTTTTTTTATTTATTCATTTATATATTTCTTTTGCTGACACTTTTACAAAACGTACTATAAAGTGCAACAGTTCACAAAGTAAAATATTCTATAGGGAAGCTGGTATTTAAAGGGCTTATTGATTAATCCTTTGGCATGTATGATAAAACCAGCATGATTAGAGTGTTCAGTACATCATGTGTTTAGCTGCTAAATTCAAATCGGCTTTTCCAAGCCACTGAAAGATAAATAACATTTATTTTAGGTTTTAGACATTTAAATACACATAAGTACTAGCGAAACATAATGTTTACGCTATTTTGGTCACACTTTGGAGTAAGGTTTCATTAGTTGACGTTAGCTAAAATATTTACTAACCTGAACTAAGTATGAAAAGTACTTTTACAGCATTTCTTAATCATGATTCAACATTTACTAATGCATTATTAACATCCAAATTCATGGTTGCTAAAATTAACTGATGCACCATGAGTTAACGTGAACTAACTGTATTTTGTTTGCTAACATTAAGTAACATGGACAAATACATTAATAATTAGATTATTTATTGTTTGTTTATGTTAGTAAATGATTTAACTAACATTAACGAATACAACCTTATTGTTTTGAAATACATTCGACAATGTGTGTTATTCACATCAGATACACACTGTTTACTAGAATGTGTACTCCGTTCTTTTCCCAGACGAAGTTGGAACGAAGTTCTTATATAACTGTGAATCAACAGATATATCATAATTGTACATTGTAATTAATAGGTATTTACATTTAAATGAACTATTTGGTGGAGTGCACTTATTATATACATGCTGGGGGGTCGCTAGACCCCATTTACTGGGGCATGTGCCCCAATAAAAATATCCAGTGCCTCAGTAAATGCTTTGAGATACAATTTACATTATATGCAAGTGTATTAATTAAGAGTGGTAATCCTAGAATAAAGACATTTTCTCTATGTGCAACCAAACCAACGCTGGTGAAAGAAATATTTTAATCAAAAGGCAAACTGACGCATATACACAGAAAACCATAACCGTGCACCTCACGCACTGCTCCTGCTTGATGATGACGCGTGCTGCTCTGCTCCCGGAATGAGTCCTGGTTGTGAACATGCACGCCAAAAAAAAAATGCAGGCTGCTCATGTGTTCTGAAACTGGCAAAGCAGCTTTTCATGTGTCGGCACGTAGTGAGTTTTGCAACAAAGTTTAAATAATGTGATGGTGATCTTATTTAGACTAAGCATGGCTCCTAGTATTTTTTTTGTATGAAGCAAAAAGGAGGGATGATGAGTGAGGAAGGTAAGACTTAACAAGCCTTATTCTCAGCCATGTGTCAAGACTAAGACAAAAGATTTCATTTAATATTGATGCAAAAGATTTACTTCAATGATCAGTGCCCCAGTACTGCTTTATGTCTAGCAACGCCCCTGTATACATGCATTTTTATTTTTATTTTAACATTCTACCTATAGTTTAAATAGTATCTGCATGTTCATGTAATTACACTTTTGACAATCCATTACACCCTAACCCACCCTTAAACCTACCAATTCTACCAAACCTATCCCTAACCTTACCTGTATCCCACCTCAATAGCACCGAGTGTTGTTCCATTTATGAACATAATGAGTACTTATTTTTCATGTAAGTAACTAGTAGTAAAATAAATTATGTTGATCATGTGCAAAAAAAAAATAAAGATTCAAAATGACAGAATAAAACAAATATTAAGATTTTATTCAAACCCATGCTTAATAAATAAAACAAATACCATTTTTAAATGAGCCTGTCATTCAGACTCGTTTGATGAAGTTAACAGTGTGCCATTTCTTTTATCTCATCAAGAATATAGGGTTTGGTCAAATTCTCCATGGCTTCAGAGCAGTTTAGTCCGCTTCCCTTGACCGGTCTCTCGGTCACGCCTGAACACCTTCCACAGTGATTTTTCCACATTTAAGCTGTTTCGGTCACGCTGGTTAGGCCTGCATCAGGAACTAGACTGAAACTGCAGTGTGTGATTTGAGCTTCTCATGCAGGAGGACAAGGACCCCCGCTTCTGTTAAACCAGGGTTTCTGTTTAAAATCTAAATCTTACTCTAAAAACTGAGCATTCATGCTTATAATTTCTAGTTTTTATTTTATTTATTATTCCAACATACTTTCAGTGAATATACATTGTTTTCAGTTCTTTATTTCAAGTAATTTCATTAGTTAGGGCAGCACGATGGCACAGTGGATAGCACTGTCGTCTCACAGCAAGAAGTTCGCTGGTTCAAGCCCCAGCTAGGTCAGTTGGCATTTCTGTGTGGAGTTTGCATGTTCTCCCTGTGTTCGCGTGGCTTTCCGCTGGGTGCTCTGGTTTCTCCCACAAGTCTAAAGACGTGTGCTATAGATGAATTGGGTAAGCTACATTATCCGTAGTGTATGTTCTGGTCTTCCAGTTTGGGAGGTGGGCTTTGGGCTAACAATCAACCTCGTAAAAAATGTTTATGTTATGTAACACCAGCCTGGTGTGGCTAAATATCAACTTTAATATAAACGGCCCTGGGAGTAGGTAAGTAAGTTTCATTAGTTAAGTAGGAACAATCTTGTGCAGCATTTATAAATAATCATAATCCTACATTTACTAAATTCTAAAGTTGTGCTTGTTAACATTTGTTAATGCACCTTGACTTAACAAGAATTAAGTGTATGATTTACATTATTTCCATTAACTGATATTACCAAAGATGAATACATAATGTAATAAACATATTGTTTATTTTTCATTAATAGTAGTAAATGCATGAACTAATGCAATTGTATTGTAAAATGTGGCTCACGACCCACCTCGTAATTTAATGTAACGAAACACCAACCTGGTGCAGCTAAATATCAACTTCAATATAAACTGCCCTGGGAGTAAGTAAGCTTCATTAGTTAATATGTATTTACTAACATAAACAAAGTATATGGTTGACATTATTTCCATTAACTGATTTTAACAAATATAAATAAATACTGTAATAAATATATTGTTCATTATTCTTTAATAGTACTAAATACATTGACTAATAGAAGCGTTTTGTAAAATGTTATCATAATTTGTACGTAATCGTAAATGTAATTTGTAATCAAAAAGTTGTCGCTTCACCTCACAGTGAGAAAGACACTGGTTCAAGTCCCTGCTGGGCCAGTAGGCATTTCTGTGTGGAGTTTGCATGTTCTCCTCGTTTTGGCATGGGTTTCCTCCAGGTGCTCCGGTCTCCCCCACAGTCTAAAGACATGCGCTATAGGTAAACAAAGTTGGATGTAGTGTATGGGTGTGTCTGTAAATGAGAACACTGTAAAACCCAACAGTCAACTTCATCAAATGAATAGTGTAGTTAACTCAAAATTTACAAAATTTTATTCTACTCATTTGAAAAGAGTTTTGAACTCAGTGTTGAATGTAATGAATTAATGAAATTCCTCATTACTTCAACATAGATGGAGTAAGTTCACTGTACTCATAGATTAGTTTTTAACTTAATTGGTTTGTAGCAATCGGTTTCCTCAAACGGTATGAGTTGCCTTAACTTATTGGGTTTTACAGTACTCAGTTGGTTTGAGTTCTCTCCATTGATTGGGTTTTACTGTGCTCAAATTGCTTCATTTACTCAAATGGATTAAGTTCAAGTATTCATTTGGATTAGTTTTTGAACTTAAATGTTTGTTGCAATCCGTTTCCTCAAATGTTTTGAGTTAGCTTAACTTAATTGGGTTTTATGGTGTATGTATAGGTATTTCCCAGTACTGGGTTGTGGCTGGAAGGGCATGCTCTAACATTTGCTGGAATAACATTTGCTGGAATAGTTAATGGTTCATTATGCTGTGGCAACCTTTGAAATAGAGACTAAGAGGAAGGAAGATTAACAAATTTTATTCAGTTTTCTCAATTATATTAACATGCATTTAATATAGTCAGTAACAGCAACAGCATAGTATTCATTTGATTACTTGTTAATGAAAAAAACTATCACTGATAGTAACGCCGTTTATTTATAACTATTTTGTTTTGAATATTTTTTATATTTTGTTATCCCCATCTCTGTCTGACGCACACATGAAAATAATCGTACATGTCGAAAGATCAATAAAATCGACAAATAAAAGAATAATTCTATTTTAGTCAAGGATTAGAACCCTGGGTGTATCTATGTTTTATTATTATTACTATTACTGTTGTTTGT
Organism: Danio aesculapii; assembly: GCF_903798145.1. Taxonomy (NCBI): domain Eukaryota; kingdom Metazoa; phylum Chordata; class Actinopteri; order Cypriniformes; family Danionidae; genus Danio; species Danio aesculapii. Next base: position 38,203,063 of record NC_079449.1, read on the forward strand.
TTGTTTGCAACACTAGACATAAACCCACATTCAGTTTTCCTGGATCAGATTTAAAGCAGGCACATTTATTATTGATGTTCCTCCAAAAAGCTGAAATGCAGTGACGGAGTGTCATTATTTTGGTCTCTTCAATAGTAAACAGCACAAGGCTTTAGAAGATCAGAGAACTAATGGAATTTTGCTTCGGCAAACTTTTGAAACACCAATATCTGTGAATATGATTTTGACTTTAATGTCAAGCAGACAGACTGACCTATTAGGTAATCTGCAGGGCTTTGCTGGAAATAGCCATTTAAAGCCGAGCTGCTCAAGCTGAAGATGCGGCATGACTGAATTATTACAAGTCCAGTCTTCTATCTTGAATACACACACACATTTGAATACAGCAAATTGAAAACACTGTTATTATTAACACAGTTAATACATTTATCAGTGTTATTGAAAAAAAAATTTATTAAAATAGTGTGTTCTTTAAAGTGAGGTTTGAAAAAAAATAAGAAATGTAAATACTGAAGCGACAGCCAACACAGGATTCCGCTTAGTCTTAAAACCTTCTTCGATGGGTTATTTTCACAATTGATTATGGCATAGTAGTCAAAATAAGACAAATGAGCTCATGTATGAGACGAATTCTGGACCTTTGTCAGTGAGGGATGGGTCTTTCAAACCCCCTGAACCCCCCCTAACTACAGACCTGAAAAAGAAAATCAAACACAGAGAGTCTCAAACATCCTTTTTTTATAAAGATCTTCTTTCTTCCACCATTTCTCCACATCTGACCTGGTCAGAACAGCAGAAACTGTTGCTAATTCACCAACACTGAATGTGCTAGTGCACCCACTGGCAGGTAAAATGCTGAAATTTTACTAAGCATCGCCAAAGCATGTTAGAAATGTATAAAATATCGACATCAAATAGTAAATGAGAAATAAATGACATAAAGGAATAAAAAATTCTATGGATGAAAAATCACAAAAAAGTATAATAATTATAAGAATAAGAGGTGTAGATTATTTAAATAAGGCAAATGAGTTAACTAACCATTTCTAACAGTGTACATATATTTTGCAGCCAGTTTAGATGTAATTCCGCCCCCTCTATGAGTATAGAGAAGTGTATCTGAGTTCTTTAAATCAAAGAATTAATTATTTAATGTTTCTCTCGTGAAAGTGAATCAGGCTTAAAATAAATATGTAATTCAAAAACACATACGACAACGTTAATAAAGCTGGGCGACCCGTCCAAGTGAAGTCTATGTGTGGGAAGCACTGATATATTACATATAAAAGAAAGATCGATATAGTCTTAAATAAATGTGATTTTTACTCGATGAGTAAAATCTAATAAATTGTTAGAATCAGCAACTACTGACAAGTATCACTATTATATCCAAATAATAGTCAATGTAAATATATATGGTGTCAATATAATTGTAAATATAATTTAGAAAAAAAAATTGACAAAAATGTTATGTAAGGTAATGTTGTTCCATAATGTGTGATTTTTTATTTTTATTTTTTTTTTATTGTTATTATTTATATTCCCTTTACACTAAGGGAACGTAATCTGCTTGTTTTTACCCTTGCAGAGAAAGCCTAGTTTTTACATTTAGTTGATTTCTGGGTTGGTAGATGCACCGGAGACCCAATTATAGACCCGGAAAAAGTCTGGTTTTCACGTTCTGTCCCCTTTAAGAGAAGGGTCAGTAAATGAGAGCAGAGGAAAAGAGCAGTCGAGTGTCTCCTAGACAACTTTAAGCAGCTCTGAATGAAATGCCATTAGGATGCCTGTAATTGAAATGTTGCATGTGAAATTAGGGGCATTTACATAATTTAACAAAGCCCCTGTGCTGTAATTAGAATGAGGGAGGTTTTTTCTTCTTCCTTTCCTTCAAGCTTTTAAATCTGGTAATGCCATGTTATGGTTTGTGCCTGAAAAGATGAACTTAACTCTGTTTAATTTGTAAGAATGACAAAACGTGGAGCTGCATGAACATAATTGACTCATTAATGGCCCATAGACCGCCTTCTGTCCTCATGACTGATGACTGCATACATTTAGCTGATCAGACACATAATCACCGCTTCATACGCTGAAGAGTTGAATACTTGACGCATTGAATGTCAATGAATGTTCTTTTTCACTTGTATACCACCAAATAGTATGTGTGTGTGTGTGTGTGTGTGTGTGCGTGCATGCTTGGGTTTATTTACTTTAGTCAAAATACTTAATAAACTATAGCTGGAAATAAAATTATGATTAAAGGTTTAAGCCTCATTCACACTACTAGCAACTTGCAGCGGCAAAGTGACAATCATTTCATTTCAATGTAGAGTGAGCGTCTTCCAGTGACCTCCGTCTACAAGAGCGACCGTTTGGCGACCAGGTGTGGTAAAGTCTGGATTGCATAAGCGGCCGGCTGGAAGTGTGATATCCACATCAATATAGCAGCATTTTTTATGATGCTGTATAACAATAATTAATATTTTCACAGTACTGTGACAGTTGGTTTTAGGGTTGGGGTAGGGGTAGAGGTAAAAAAAAAGATTTTTTTTTGAGTAATTTTAGTAGATAGCATAAATAATATTCGGTACAACTACTGTTTTTACGTTACTGTGACTGTTGGGTTTAGGGTTGGGGTGGGGGTGGAGCTTAATAAAATACAATCAATGGGCGTGTCAAGTGATGTCACAAAGTTGAGAATACGGTATTATCTTGTATTCTCTGCACTGTAGACCTACACAGACTAACGTTTGCAGCAGGTCACCACCCAGAGTGACAGGCAGCTACAAATTTGCAGCTATTTTGAATGAGGCATTAGATTGGCTTTAGGGCTATGTTTAGTTATAGTGGATATAAAATATTATAAGGTCAGTATAAAAACAGCAAAAGGTTATGACATTTACAAAAAGATGTCTGTATTAATGTGGGTGGGCATTGGTATATTTTTCATCCAATCACACAATCAAATCAGTCAAAAAACCTTGTATTCCACACTCTAAACAACATCTGTAAATTAAGCCTGAGCTCACGAGGAAATGTAACTATTTAACTTTTTGCAATTTTAAAATGGAAGTGTGGCACCCAACCCCACTCCTAAACCAAAACAGTCATTGGGGGATAAGCAAATTGTACAAATGAAGTTACGAATTGCTATGAGTTTGTGTTGGTAAACTAGTGTTCGTTTTCCCCTATTTTTTATGCTTTTGAGTTACATTAATGGACATTGATCTTTCCTCCAACAAGTTGTGATGTTGAAAAGTTTGAAAAAGTGACTGTTATTGACAATGGAAATGTATTGATTGACAGTATTGATGTTAGTGATCGTACAAAACCTGCAAATAAATTGACAGTACCCTCACAAATCTATCATTTAAATTCAAATTCGTAAGAGGAAGCTATACAATATTATATTTGTGCAAATACATTAGATTAGTCGGTACTGGAGCCAAATTTGGAGCTTATCTAACAAAATAACTTACGATAATGGTACAAAAACTATTACACCCAAATTTATGTTATAGAAAAATATTAAATACAAATTTTGAAAAGAGGAAAAATCAAGAAAAGCTAAAAAAAAAAACCTAAAAGAAAATATTGAAAGCTGCTGGTTATAACTTTTTTTTGCTAAATTTTGCTTTTTTTTATTGTTTTATCTTTCAATTTCTGAATATGTTTAATTAAAATATTAATTAATAAATATATCTGTTTAATAAATCTGTTTTGTTTAAATGCACCAAAAAACTTCACTGAAATATTCATTGAGAAATGGATAAAAATATTCATTTTCAAAATGGCGTGTACTCCGTTATGCTGAACACTGTATACATACATATATATATATATATATATATATATATATATATATATATATATATATATATATATATATATATATATATATATATATATATATATATATACACACACACACAGTCCTCAACATAACAGTACACGTCATTTTGAAACTGAATAAGCCATTTTGATACTGAATAATATTATTTCCTTTAACTTTTTATTTCAAACTTCTAAATTGTCAATATAAGTCACTTTTTGTTAAACTCCACTTTAATTTTCAACATAAAAGGTCAACAGAGCAGAGATCAAGGTCCCATACTGAATTCATAACAATACATCAAAAAACACCTTTGAATTACAAAATAGAGAATAGTTCTTACAGCGTATCATAATGTTTTGTTTCTCTCAAATTGAAACATTGTTAAATTGTCACAACTATTGTTGATTGTACATGTTTATATGTATGTAAATATGCAAGTTAAATATGAGTGTGCTGGTGTTTGTGTAACGGTGTGTTTTTTTGAATATTATTTATGTATCATGACATTAATGTCATCTTTATAAAAAGAAAAAAAAAATGCATTGCTTCTATAGTCATATTTTGAACTTCATCTTTTTTTGAACTAGGCATACTTTTGAATTTCAACATTAATCACCTTTTGTTTGCTTTCATAAGTAGCTTTTATATTATGCAGTGGTGTTTCTAGATGTGGTGTGAATATATGTGCGTTATGTGAATTAACTGACACACCTGAACCTTCAGTTAAAAATGCAGAGTAAAACAGTCAAATCTTGGTAAATTTGTGTAAATTGATTTTCTTTTGAAGAGAAACACGTTTTATCTCTTTACACATGCAACAAATCTGATTTAAATAACCCAGTGTGTGTCTACATGTATAGAAAGTTAGAAATGGATTTTGTTCTTTGACTTTTCTTTCTTTCGTCCTTTTCATTTATCCGGTTTGCCTACTCCCGTCCACACAATAGGAGGAATTCCCTCCAAAAAAAAAAAAAAGGGGGGTGGAAGAGATGCGGCAGAAAATCCCCAAACCCCGGCTTTGTAATGGTTTTATTAGATTTGTATTGTCCAGAAGGGATTGCCCCCTATTATGAGCTGCAGGAATTTCTTTTCACTCCTCATCAGACAAGGTAGCGGAGCGTGGCCGTCCCATCACTGACAATAACTCCTGGATCTGCTTCCTCTTTTCCCCTTGTCCCAAATACTACTGGGTAACACCTCTCTTTCTCTCTGTCCCGTGTGTCCCACAGAGCTGTGCGCAGCGGACTGTGGTGGACATGGCATCTGTGTGGCGGGCAGCTGCCGGTGCGACGAGGGCTGGATGGGCACCGGGTGCGAACAACGGGCTTGTCACCCTCGCTGCAGCGAACATGGAACCTGCAAGGATGGAAAGTGCGAATGCAGCCCGGGATGGAACGGAGAACACTGCACTATCGGTGAGGAGGAAGTGGGACGTGCTTGTGTTTTTTTGTGTGGGACGAAGGGGTGGACGAGGAGGTGTGAGAGAAGCATGCGTAATTGAATTTGTGCAACTCGGCATAGCATGAACAGGTTTGCTCAAGGATACAAAGCTTGTCTTCATGCATTTTAATGTGGGAATGTGCTAAGGTGTCTTTTTCATCATTTCCCTCTTTTCTTATTCTCTTTTCTGTCGCTCCTTCCGATTAGTTCATTTTGAACACAAACATTTGCGCTGCACGAGAGGAAGCAGTCACTGGAAAGACATTCTTTACGTTGGGGAATTAAAGTAGAATAATGTGAAAAAATATTCATTATTTTCTTGCAGTTTAATTTTTGGTGATGTGTGTAAGCTGGAAGTTTTGATTTAGTTTAGTAAAGTAATAATGCACTAGAGACTGTTTTTACAACTGCTAAGGTATTATTTGTGGCAAAATCCATATCAAAATTGTTCTTATAAAATATTCAGTTAGTTTTATCGAGCCTATAGACCAAGGGCGCCCAAACTTTTTCTTATAAAGAGCCAAAAAACAAACTTGATTGAGGGCTGTGGGCCGAAGTTAAATATACCAAACTGCATTACATTGCATTTGCTCATTTGTTTGCTAATTGTTTAAAAATAACTAGAAAAATTTGCTTTAAAACATATTAAATGATGATGCAGTATAATTTTTAACGTTTTATAATCAACTTTTTATAGTACAAATACAATCACATTTATAACACAATGAAGCTCATTAGTGAATACACTAGTCGAGCTGCTCCTTTCTTTGATTTGCTCACCGATGTCTTGTGCATTGTCCTCTATCTGTCAAGTGACCGTATTTTCATTTTAAAAGTCTGATTCATATGAAACATTTCATTTAATTGGCTTTTTTGTAGCTTAATTAAACAAAGAAACAAAAAGGTATACATTAAATTCGAAATGACGATCTCTGTCAAAGGCATTCTCCCCAAACAACTCCCCATTATTCTTCATCTTTTTTAATTTTTATAACTTCTGAGAATTCAAAAAGAGCCACATATTGATAAATAATGTTACGCTAAATGTTTTAACATTTATTATTGAATTGTCTCTTGTAAAAGATGAAATTGTTTAATAATTATTAAGCAGGAAATGGGTCAATGGCATGACCACATTGAAGTAGTCTATAAATCTTGTGGTATCATAGGTAGGGCCAGACAGAATCTGCTGACATTTTTTGCTATTTATGCACAGAATATTGTGAAAAATCTGTTGATTTATGCTGAATGATTTTGGGAGTATCATAACTACAAATGGAATATGTTAAATAATAAAAAAATACTTTTTTAACTTTTATTTATTGTTTACAATGGAAATCCTATTAGATCAATTTATTTAGTGAACAAAGCAAGTCTCTCATATATAATATATCTACAATATATCTACTGAAAAACAGAAATTATTACTTTGCAAACTGTATTGTAAGTAAATCACATGATCTCTTACTTATTAGTCAGTAATATTACTGAAATTAATTTAAAAACTGAATAAATATAAGTTTACACACAACTAAATAAATAGACTCAACAATGGGCTGAAAATCTGCGGAAATCTGTGCATTTCTGCGCGTGCAGATTCCGTGTGGGCCTAATCATAGGTGATACGCAAAAGTTTAAAGTGGTAATGAATTTTATTTATTATTGTTTAAAACTGTTCCCTGATATTCACTTAGTTAGCATCCATAAAAAAATATGAATTTTATGAAAAAAAAAATAAAATAAATGTTCCAGCCCCAGACCTACGTGAAATATCACATAGTTGATTAATGACTAAAATGATGCAGACTAACAATTCATTCTATGATGGAGCATATAGAATGCAATTATATGCCACTTAATCCTTGTGTATTGTTCAAATTGACTACCCTTTTCGTTATGTTAGGGACTGTTTTGCCCAATTGACTTGAATTGAATTGATTGAATTGCAAAGCCTTGACACCATATAATCATACATTCTTGGTTGTGGGTGGTGTTCCCTGTTAGGAAGACCTCACCTAGAGTTGGAACCATTAACCCTTTAGACAGTTCCTGGCTTTTATATGAAGTTCTATAGAACAGCAGTGTGTGTGTGTGCGATATGTGTACCAATCATGTCACCTCCGACCTGTAACTGAAACACACGCACTCACTGCCAATAGGCTGGGACACCACACACACTCATAGGCAATAAACTGGAACACCATACACACTCGCAGCCCGTAGGCTGAGACGTCACAATATACTTACTATGTTTACAATGTTCTGAGAGCTGAAGTGCTTATTTTATTTTCTTAGACATAGCAAGGTAAGTGCACAAAGGTCTCTCTCAGACTTTCTGACACACTTACAAATGCACACTATAATCCATAAAACTCCATATAAAAGTCAGAAACTTTGCTTTTTTGCACTGCAACTGATGATTAACAGCAAAAATTCCAAATTGTACCTCTTCCCAACAAAAAACCACCAACAATCAAAAAACATAATAACATGGTGTCATGGACTTACAATCAAAAAATGTCATTATAATGGAAGTCATCTATAATGGATGAAAACATCCCCACATCCAGCACACAAGGGATAAATTCAGTTATTTGGCCCTAAATATGTTTTTTTTTTTTGTCTCATATTCATATTAGCAATGTTATAAGCAATGTAGCTTTATGCATTGTTTTCCATTGTATCCTATTGTGTTTATATATAAACTGCAAGAGCTTATTTTGTAGCACTAAATCATAAGATAAGCTGTTGCTTAAACCTGTGTCCACTCAAAGAAATCAGGAAATCAGTCAAAAGTTGACTAAAAAAGATACATTCAAACATCATGGGCTAGTTTTACCAAACAGGGCAGATTTGTGTGAAAGTGCAATTCTAAAAATGACATAATTTGAGAGCAAAAATCAGTAAATCACATTACGTGATTCACATACTGTAAATACTCAGAAATGCACATAAAGACATATAAGTAACACTATTCTCGCTGCAAAAACAATGCTTTTCTTGGAGTTGTTGTCTTTTTTTTAATACAAAAATCTCTAATTCTTAAATTAAGAAGCATTTTATAAACAATCAAAAGGATTGTCTTAATTTTGAAAATAATATGTCAAAATTAAGTAAGTTTTCCTTACAAGCAACATAGTCTGCTAGCAGGGTAAGCTAAATAATTTAGTTTTCACTTTGAAATAAGATATTTTGCTTGTTTTAAGAAAAAACTATCTTTTTTTTCTTATTATTATTTTTGAAAAACAAGACAATATGTTTCGCTTGTCTAGAAAGTCTTTCTTGTGAGATATTTTGACTAGAAACAAGACAAAAACTCTAAGAAAGGCATTTTTGCAGTGCTTTTATTTATATAAATAGTTATAAAATAAATAGTACTGTTTTAACAGCACAAAGATGTAAAGGATGTTAACCTGGCCCCCTGTATAAATGGGAAGGTGTTCTCTTTATCTACTTGCACTGCAACAAATGCTTGTCCTATTTATTGTTGTCTTGTTTCTAGTCCAAATATCTAAAAATTCTTAAATCAAAAAGAAGTGATTTTTTTTTTTTTAAAACAAGCAAAATAATCTGCCAATAGGGCAAGAAAAATAACCGTATGTCAAAAAGAAAAACAAAATTATTTTACTTGTTTTATACAAGCAAACGTGATGGTGGGGAAAAATGAGTGGAAGAAAAAAAAAACTGGGTGGGAGAATAAAAATGGATGGGAGAAAAAAAAGCTGACTGATAGGAAAATATTTGTTTTTTAAAGTTTTTGTGTTCCCTCGCAAAGATGTTTTTACATTTCCTGTTCACTTCCTACATTTCAACCCTCCCGTTTTTGCAGATTTTCTCCTGTATTTTACCATTCTATCCTGCTATCATCCCGTCATTTAGTACTTTCCAAATATGTCCAATATGTTTAATCTTGAAAGCACATTGAAATTAATATAAAAATGTCTGCATTCACTTTCTTTCCATACGCGCTCCGTATGATAAACTGATCCCAGATCAGCTTCTGTACACGCCATTTAAAGTGACACATCTGTTATCAAACGAGTGAAGAGCAGCAAAATGAATCTCTCGTTTTGTTTTGTTTGATAACAGAGGTGTCACTTTAAGAATGCACAGATCTAGAATGAAAGCATTTGAATACTTTACTAACCGTTTGTGTTCATTTAAGAGAAAATTAATTGTGTTTAAAATAAATCACGCAGGACGGACATGTTTACATATTATAAAGTGTATTTGTCTTGCTTAAACACACCCGAATCCCCAAGTGTCCTGCATGATGATCGATGCACAGCTTTAATTAATAGAAAGTGAATGCAGACATTTTTAAATTAATTTCAACCTGCTTTCAAGATAAAATATATGGGAGAAATATAGGGAAAACACTTAATGATAAAATAATAGCAAGATAGAATGGTAAAATACAGGAGAATCCTGGCAAAAACGGGAGGGTTGACACGTATGAAGTGAACAGGAAGTGTTTGTCAAACAACAGTTTTGCGAGAGAACTCAAAACATTTAAATCTCACATCAAAACTCACTTAATATTGGCAAATTATTTCTGAAAAAAGACATTATATTTTGCTTGCCTGGAAAATGTTTCATGATAAAAGAGTTTTTAAATATTTGGACTAGAAACAAGACAAAAGCTCTAAGTAAGAAAAGCAATTTTGCAGTGATTTTATGAATATAAATGGTAGTAAAAAAAAATGTTCTGTTTTAACAGCACAACTATGCAAAGGTTGTTAACCTGCCTCCCTGTATAAATGGGAAAGTGTTCTCTTATCTACTTGCACTGCAACAAATGCTTTTCTTACTTTTTGTCTTGTTTCTAGTCCAAATATCTAAAATTCTTAAATCACAAAGAATTGTCTACACAAGCAAAATAACTTATATTTTACTTATAAGCTAAATAATCTGCCAATGGGTTAAGAAAAATAACCTTATATCAAAAGGAAAAACAAGATTATTTTGCTTGTTTTATACAGACACCCAGAAGGGATGTGATGGCGGAAGAAAAAAAAACTGGGTGGGAGAATAAAAATGGATAGGAGAAAAAAAAGGAGTGATAGGAAAATGCTTATTTATTGTTATTAGTATTTAAGTTTAACTTTTTTGTGTTCCCTCGCAAAGATGTTTTCACCGTTCGTGTTAATTTCATGTCAACCCTCCCGTTTTTGCAGATTTCATCCCCACCATCACGACCCTTCCAGTTCTTTGTTGTTTTATGGAAAAACTCACTTAATATTGGCATATTATTTCTGAAGACATAATATTAAGCTTGCCTAGGAAATGTTTCTTGATATAAGAATTTTTATATATTTGGACAAACAAGACTAAGTAAAAAACATTTTTTGCAGTGTGTGTGATCCAACTGACCAAGACGCATTGTAATACCAGGAGCATAGATGGACATTTAATATTTATTTACATTTTATATACTCTAGATACCCTGCTATACTATTTATCTTATTTGTTTTACCCATAGAAATGCAAAATCTCCTTAGGTGGTTTAGTAATGGAAATATGGATTGGCATTGGGTTATTAAGCCCCTAATGAAGCTAATCCAAATATAATGTTCTTGTTTAACATACACTAGTGACCAACCTGTCTGTTTAACTTGTGTTTGTAAACAACGCCAATAGACTATACAAATCTATACAAATACTTGAAACATAGATGCATCACTTTAAGTGTCTGACATTTATCTTCTCACTTATCTCACGTAAATAATCTAAATGTGTCATTAAGCAGCCTGCTGTGAGACTGTCTTTAACAGTGTCTCTCAACATCATTGTTTTTCATTCTGTCTCATTCTGTCTGATCCTTTCTGTTCAAAAAACATCCCCATCATATCAGCTCTGTTAAAGAAACGTGCATAGTCTGATCTGAAATTGTTGTTTTCCAGCTGTAACCTATGATTTGTGTCTCAGAGTACAGCTCGCAAAACATCAGAGAAGAACAAAGCAAAAAAAAAAAAAATAAATCTCATTTGATCTTATGAACTTTCTAGTTCAGCAAAACCAGAAACAATTTTTCCAGGGCCAGTGCACCAGGGTTCTGTCTTTTAATGTTTTCTTAATGCATTATTGATGTTCTTCATACATGTACCATAGTGAGAACAACAACAGGGACCCTACAGTCTTATAAAGCTTGTGCCATTAAAGGTGGTAAGTCTGGTGATCTGTGGTGTATTGTGCAGAATGTTGGACAGGTGACGTCTTGCCTCTTCAGTGCTGTTTGGATTGGCTGTCTTATTGGTGACTTGTCTTTATAAGCTTTTAATATCATCACACAGTTTTATATGTGAAAGATGTACTAATTGTACAGAAATGTTAACTTGCATAAATATTAACACTTTCCAAAAAGTCAGCGTTAAAGTTCACTCAATAATTAAAATGTACTCACCATTTAATCATCCTCAAGTTGATTCAAACCTTTATTTTGTTCTGTTATTTTAAGACAAAAGATTATACTTTTAAAGAATGTAGGAAATGCATGGTAACCAAAACTAGCCATTCACATCCACAGGAAAAAAATACTATAGGCAGTGTTAATTTTGACAGCAAATTTTGATTTCCTTTTAGTCTTAGTCTTTTGTCTAAAATCAATTTTAGTTTTATTCACATTTTATTCTTCTGAATTATTTGAGTAGTTTAGTCAACTATATTTCATAAGATTTTAATCAACTAAATCTACTCTTTATTTAGTTGACTAAAATTTATTTGGTTTAATTTAAGTGTAATTTAATTAAAATATTGTAAATTAAACAGTCTCATAACAATTTTAAGACTTGCATTAAAGATTTAAAGACTTATTGAATTTAAGACATACCGATGTAATAACTTTTATCGTACAATCTAACAGGGTTCATTTTCAAAGGCCAGCGAGAGGCTATACTATTTCAGTTAAGCAAAAGCACACACTCAGGTAAATAAAAAAGGTCTGAGTTTACCTTTGCACGAATTTTAGGATGATGTCCTGGCATGCTGATGTCGCTTTAGATTTGTTGTTTTTATCAGCTATTTCCTCGCCATACGGTTTACGGTCTTTTTGTCTTGACATCAAACGTGAATCTTTTTTTTCGCTCTGCTGTTGTCATTTCAACATAGTTTAGTCAGACAGACGCCCCTATGGAAGATGATGTAATTGCATCCCGCATCTTAGGTGGACCAGCTACTTTTCAAATGTCCGTATGTGCATCATGCATCACACACCAAAATACGTCCCTTAATCACAATCTCATCTCGTTTTTACTAGTCAATGAAAATATATTTTCGGATATTTTTATTATAGTTGTTGTCATCATCACTTAATTTTTATTTAGTTATTGTCTCATTTTTGTCAGTAGAAACTTGTTTGGCCCGAAAATTTCAACGAAATCGTCACTGGTGAATGGCTACTGTTTTCCAACATTCTCTCAAAATGTATTATTTTGTTCAATAGAAGAAACTCAAATGGGTTGGGAACACTTAGAGGGTGAGTAAATGATGTCAGAGTGTTATTTTTTTGTGTGAACTATTTTTATAAAATGTGTTGTTATGCTGTGTTTACACCAAACGTGGAATTAACTATTCAGTTGAGTAATGCTGGGTTCACAGCAAATGCGACATTAACCATTCAGGCAAGTACGTTACATTCAAAGTCAATGCAAACATGTGAAAAGAGGCGAATTAGCAATGCATAGTGAAAATGACACATTTGCTGCGAGCACACGTAATTTGTCTCAATCTTGTCTACCATGCAAATTCAAATAAATCAACTCAAGCGGAAAATATGCGTGAGGCAAACAACATCCTGTGAGTAAACGAGAGCAAGCGACACAGTGCTCTATGTCTGGTGTGAACCCAGCATAAGTTACATGCAAATTTAATAGGGTTGTCACGATACTGGAGTTCGATACCAATCGGTATTGAAGTTGTAAAAACGTCAATTTCCTGCAAACATATCAGCACTGTTGAGCACGTTCATAAACAGCACCAATTTGCCATTGTGATTGATTGTGAAGGTCATCGATTCACTGATTTTGTCGCTGTTAACTGCGTGTAACTACAGAGACAGGAACACTGGAGCATTTTAAAGCAGTGATCCCTCAGAGGATCGCTCGTATGTCAGCTTATAAACAAACCAGCTGATCGAGCTGAGCTGACTTTGAAACGCTAATATTTCAGTACCGATTGGTATCGAATTCCAGCATCGTGACAACCCTTAAACTCAATGCAAATGTGCGAATAGAGGTGAATTACCACCAGGCAGCACAGATTATGTGGAATGTAAGATGTCTTTGCCGAGAATGCTTCAGTCATACTTTTAAAATAAAATAAAATTTGAACTCGAGCAGAAAATTTACTTAAAGTGAAAATCATTCCGCGAGTAAACTTGAACAACTGATGTGATGCTCCAAGTTTGGTGTGAACCCAACATTAGTTTTTATGTATGAAGCTGTATGACACATGTCCACTTGGTTTTTAAATCTAAACTAATACTTATTCGAATGTGAAATGCGGTATAATATATCTTTATAGAAAGTGTTTCCAAAAAAATCTTGTATTAATATATTGAAAATCGAGACTTGTCTCTACATCTTTTTTTTCACTTCTCTCTTTCTCTACCTTGTCACACCATACCTTTAACTCTCTCCCAGCCTGTGACGTCTTGTTTTGCTTGTTGCATGTTATTGTCCTTGCTATCGCTTTGCAGCCCCTTCTGTGTTTCAGTTAACGTAGCAGTCTTGAGCAACCAGCCCATGCCTCTAGCTGTCTGTGTCTTGTCATGGAAGCAGCACTGTTCAGAAACTTCCCTTATATGTCCTTGTCTTTTATCTCCCCCTAAAGCTCACTATCTGGATAAGGTAGTGAAAGGTATGGCACTCCTCCTGTCCTATCTTTTCTTCCTCTCTCATGCTCTGTCGTCCATCACCCTTCCATCAGCCCATCCGTCAAAAAGCTCATCTTTAGGGTTCCACTCGCATTTACATTCAGCCCATGTTTCATGCCTCACCAACGCAGTCCTCGTTGAATCATGCTGCTGTTGTGCCACCACATTCAATACGCTGCTCTGCCACTGCGTCACTTAGCACTTTCATGCCTGCTGAGTGGGCGGCACGAGAGTCGGAGCGTCTCCTTAGCTGCCGTATCCCTGCTGTGGGACTCAGGGGGATGGATGGCCCACAGGATCCAAGGAGGGAGGGCTGGCGGAGGGTCACGGACCTTGCCAACCGACGCCATGCATAATGGATGTTCAGTGCAGCTGTGTAGTACAGCGGAGAAGGTTCTAGGAGGGGGGTGTTGGTGGTTTGGAGAGGTGCTGAAGCGGCAGCCTCTCTAATTAAAGCATGCTATGCACCGGTGATGCCAGGGCCCTGGGCTGTCCACACCCCCTACGTGCTCCTTGTTTTTTTTTCCCTTTCTTGTCTCTGGATTTCTGCCTCTGTGAAACCCACCCCTTCCCTCCCTTTCTCGCGGCATAGAGAGGCAGTGCGGCTAGCGTGAGCTGCAGGGGTCGTTTTGTGGCCCTCTGGAGCTGTTTCAGCCTGATGCTCGGGTGCGCTCCACAGGGGCCTCTCTCTGAAAAGGCTGCCAATTAAGCTGAACTGCTGCCAGCAGAGCACAGATCTTTATTTATTTAGCCCTTTAATAAGCATTCAGAACAAACCATTCAGACGTCTCGCCACTGCAGACTGTGCAGCTGTTTGTCTGTTTGCATGTAGAAGAAAGAATCTGCTGTCTGCTAGTCAAGATTGCCCTTTGCTTGTTAGCAAAGCATGTAACTGTCACTGTCCGCCTTGTAGCAAAGAAGATTGTCCTTACATGGACAGTAGGTCAGCTTCAAACTGTGATTTCATCTCCAGCTTTTTATGTTTAAGCTTTTTTATCTGCTTTTTTTTGGACACTCTTGTTGATAGTTGAGAAAAGACAAGAAATGGGATGTAAAGGTCCTTTATGGGATGCCACCTTCAAAGTCTGCACTTTGTTGTTGTGCATTGCATAGACTGTTGAGTAGCACTCTGCTCTGAAGTCTCCACCATCATGGATGTGTAATGTCTACAAAGGAGCACCCTACTGTGCACAATAGGACGCTCTGCTGCCCTTGAGTTTTCGCCTTTTCTGCAGGGTTTAACTTTAGTTCAGTACATGGGCTTGGAATTTTTTCTAAAGGCATTTTTGCCGTTATTGAGAAAGTAGTAGGTGAGTAATGGAGATCAGGAAAAGTACCTGAGTAGGAACTTGGGCTCAATCCCAATTCTATTTTTGTACCCTACCCCTTCCCCTTGGCTCTTGAAACAGAGTATAAAATTGAAAGGGCTTCAAAATTTATTAGGAATTAGGATTGGGCCTTGAACTCAGGACATCTAAATGCAACTGCCCTACATTCTAAACAAAATTGGTGCTAAATAGCTCTGAAGTGGTTCTGTGGATTGTAATTGTAAGAAGGGGGGGGGGGGGGGTACAAGTTTAAGTGCTTTATAGCACCTATCTTTAAATGTGCTATATAGCACCTTTGTCAAATGGTGTCATACTCCACATTTGTCAAATGGTGTCATACACCACATTTGTCAAATGGTGAAGAGTTAGAATCATGAGATTTTTAGACATGTTATTTCACTCTCATGTTTTGCTATGAATTGGATTATAATCAATTAATATTTTTCTGAGGTCAAAAATTATTTTGTTTGGAAGACCTGAAAATTGTAAATCCGAGAGCTCCCTTATCATCCATAGACAGAAAGGGTCCTGAGATGTACAGTAAAGGAACCAACAATTACATGTGATTTTAGGATTCAACTGTGTAATCTGTATTAAACATGCTGTATCAAACATGGAGATGATGATTGAGTCAGTAGCTTTGTTTTTATTCACAAATTTTTTGAGCATTTTGCATATGAAAATGCTAAGAAAAAAATGCTTGATGGAAATACCATGATGTGCATAAGTTTTGAAAATGATGAAGAAAAGATGCGCATAAACTTCAATGGAAACATCTCTACCGACAAATTCCAGTATGCGCATTAAAGTCATGTGATTTTGTTAAAAGATATCATGTGATGATAAAAATGTATGTAAATGGACAAACCAGCTGGCTGAGCACACTGTAAAACATCTGAAATGTTGTTTTGGTCATTCTAAGATGTCGTAACCATTGCAGTATTAGTGTTATTATATTATTAATTACCTGTGTTCCCTCTCTCACGCCTTCAAACGCCACTACGTATTCATTAAATGAATAAAAGATTCAGACAGCTTCCCCTACCACAGCAAATTCATTCTTTATATTTATGTTTGGCCAGTTAATCAAAAAGTGACGATTTTGTTCTCCTTGACTCATTGGATGAAAACGCTGCTTTATTCGCACGTCTTTTATGCAATATTCCTGTTTTGCGCATAAATTTAATTTGCATCTTTGGATGGAAACATAGTTAGTGTCTCTGACTTCATCTCTTAATTCAAAATTAAAGAAAGCACTAGTTTATCAATACATTATTCAAATGATAATGTAGCCTGCCTATGGGTTTTCCCATACACATTTACAAGCAGTAACTCTGCTGGTGTGCTGCATGTGCTCTCACTTATTAGGTTGAGTAGGCAATTAAAATCTCATTATTATGATTTAAATGATTTATTAGTAAACATTCTATTAGACAACTAATTGCTTAATATGAATGACTACTAGTCGACGTGGAAAATGTTTAGTTGATGGTATCCCTTATTATAATCTTATGGTTTTAATACTTTCCCAATTTTTTTTTTTTAGCAGATGCATTTATCCACACACATACATAACGTGCGGTGCACCAACTGAGGAGCAGTTGCGGGGTTTGGTGTCTTGCTCAAGGGAATCACCTCAGCTGTGATTCTAAGGGTAGAAGACAGCAGTGGTTATTCACTCCCTCCACCTACAATTCCTGATGGTATTCAGACTTGATCCTGCGACATTTGGATAACATGTCCAACTCTAACCATAAGACCATGGCTGCCCAATTAAACAAAGAGACTAAGAAGAAGTTAAAAGAGTCACACTGGGTTCAGCATGTTTTTAAGCAGCAACAGTGCTATATAGCACCTAAACCACCCAACAAATTCTAAAGAATAATTTATGTGCATGTGTGCCTGTCAGAGCACTGCCATGAGGCTATTGGCTCTGATCCCTCCCTGAATAATTTACAGTATAAAGACATTTATTTAGCATGTTCTGGTTTGTTAAATCATGAATAGGACTGAACTAAAGAAGGTGCACATTTGAACAAGATTATGAGACTGCAAGTCATCAAGATTGCCATTAGGGATATCTCACCGAAGAGTACCATGGCTTAGTGTATCACAGCACATGTTTGAACCACTGTTCCAAAGCTCCATCACTCAGTCTGATGTTTACATGACAATGTGCTGATCCAAGCAGCTACAGTGTATAATTATGTAAGTTACCATTACAGCCTGCTTCCTCAATGGCTTCTCCATTTGGCATAGACTTGCAAGCTACATCAAGGATCAGCGATTCTCTTTTCTCTGACATCAGATGGTGCTAAATGTACACCAGCTACGAATATCAGCTATTGAAGCAGAGCTTTCTTGGAACATTGATGCACAAAGGCTGGATGAAAACATTGGGCCATCTTTAGAAATGATCATGGCTTTTAGAGGCATCTCGGATTTCCTTCTTATCAGGCATCCAGCACCTTTCTTTCCTTACACAAACTCCCACTCTCACTCTCCCCCATCTTTTAGTCTCTATGATGTTCCAGCAGTGGCTGTGCTAACTGTCGCTGACAAAATAGGTCAGCTCAGACATCTTGGAGAGCGCTTCTTGGCTTGTGAAAAGCATGTCAGGATTTTACATTTGATGGCAACGGGTTTCTCGCCTTTCGTCTGTGTTTTCATCTCAGGAAATGGAATTGGACAGGTAGCTGATAAGTGGCATTGAGGGGAGGAGGGTAACGCATGACAATGACAGACATTTTACGCTGTTTTACGGAGCGTACCGTGACGGTAGTACTGTGTGCCACCTGTGCTTTCTGCAACCTGTCAACATTAACCTTGCTGCTCAATTGCAGCCCTGTAAACCTGTATAACAATATATAGCAACAGAACAGAATGTGTTTTTGAATTATTGGAGTTTACGTTCTGCACATTTACGGGTTAGTTGATCTAATAATCACTCCCCCTCATGAAGTTCCAATCCATCTTTCATCTTCTGAACACAAATTAAGATACTTTAGATGAAATCTGAGAGCCGTCTCGTCCTCCATAGACAGCAATAGTCCCAATAACAAAAAACATCTTTAATGGTTTAATCAGAATATTATCAAGCTAAAAAAATACTTTTGCATGCCAATTGTAATGGTTTGTTTTTTGGTTCAATTTCGAATTTCCCCAACCACTGCAGAGCAGGGGGGACCAGAGTGAGTGCTCCAGCTTGGCCTCCCCTGGTCCGAAAATAACTTTGTTATTCAACGGTTTGTTCTCCTCAGTGTCAGTATATTGCGCACATTCATAAGAACACTACATTGATGAATACCCCAGATGCCAACATGACAGTTCCTCGAAAAAAAGCACAAATTCATCTTAGGTAATACGACAGTAAGGCAACTGAGTGTGACATGTGGATGTGCACCATATACTGACACTGAGGAAAATAAACTGTTGAGATTTTTATATTTGCACACAAAAGTAGCCTGAAAATTTTCTGATTGAGCCACTGTAGACTCATGTATTGTTTATAGGATGCATAGACTGTTGAGAAGTAATCTGCTGTGAAGTCTACACCATCATGGATGTGTAATGTCTACGAAGGACCACCTTACTGTGCCCAATAGGACGTTCTGATCCCCATGAGTTTTTACCTTTTCTGCAGAGTTTAACTTCAGTTAAATTTCCCTGGATTTTAGGCCTGGATTTTTTTATAGAGGCATACCCAAAAGAGACATACCTAAAAAAAGACATACCCAATGGTTTAATCAGAATTTTATCAAACTAGAAAAAAAAATGGTTTTGTGTGCACATAAAACAAAAATACCTTCATTCAAAGGTTCCTTCTCCTCAGGGTCAGTATATTGCGCACATTCATGAGAACACTACAGTGGTGTATGGGGTATACATCATTGTAGTGTTCTCATGAATGTGCGCAAAAAGATGCCCACGGACGACTTCCTCGAAACAAAGCACTGATGCATCTTCGGTACTTCGGTGCAACACATGAAAGTGCACCCTATACTGACACTGAGGAGAATAAACTATTGAGATTTTTTTAGATATATATTTGCACACAAAAGTATTTTTGTAGCTTCAAAAATTTTTTTAAATTTATTGAGCCGCTGTAGCCACATGGATTGTTTATAGGATATTTTTGGTACCTTTTTAAACTTGACTTTGAAAATGTCTGTACAATTGCTGTCTATGGAGGATCAGGGGTATCCAAAATATCTTATTTTGTGTTCTGAAGATGAACAAAGGCCTGGAATCACAGTATTTGTTTGTTTTGGTGTGAAATAACCCTTTAAGACTAGTAGACTTTTCTCCCAGTTTAGATTTTGCTTCTACCTTTGCTGCATTCCATTGTCTTGCCTGTCTTTCTGGCTCTCTTTCTCTCCTTCTCTTTAGAGCTGAGTTGTGCATCTATTGTACAACACTAATGAGAATGTATTGATCTGGTGGAGCTCTGCAGTATAAGTCTGCCTCCATAGGATATAAGGGCTTAAAAAGGTGTATCAGTTAATCACCTGAAGTTATCACTGTTATTACTGAACCACTCTTTTGACCTGCAGCCCTTCATTTTGGCTTTTTTGTCTTGAATATAGTCACTAGGGTTTGTCTGTTATAGTGCAGTGTTTGTTTTTGGTCAGAAGTGCTCTTCCTAATGTGTAAGCTTTGCTTTTGTGTGCACAGAGGGCTGCCCTGGTCTGTGCAATGGCAATGGCAGATGCACGCTGGGTAATAATGGCTGGTACTGCGTTTGTCAACTGGGCTGGCGGGGAGCAGGCTGCGACACATCAATGGAGACGGCCTGCAGTGACGGCAAGGACAATGACGGAGGTATAACACAAACAACATGCTGCTGTGACATTTATTACCAAGATTTAACATGCTGGAGTCTTCTCTTCTCTTCTCTTCTCTTCTCTTCTCTTCTCTTCTCTTCTCTTCTCTTCTCTTCTCTTCTCTTCTCCTATCTTAACTGTATATTATTCCCAAAATCAAAGTGGAATGATGGGTGATTAACAAAGATATACTAATTCGCTCGGTTATGTCATTTTGAATGCAAAGGTGACATTGTTTGTGATGTCTTTGTTATGACAACTTGACAAACAAAAACATCTTAACCTGTCATGACAACTTGACATTACCAAGACAACTGTGATTGTCATAAATCTGTAATAGAAATGATTGTTATGAAAGCATTATAATTGTGTCATGAATTTTACGATGGCATCAAATATATTTTTCTTGACCTTAACTGCAGTTTTACAAATGTAATTTGTTGTTAAAATATTATTAAATGTCATTAAATAATATAGATTGATTATACTATATACTGTATATATACTATTATATACTGATTTTTTAATAGGGCACTGATGTGTTTAATTGAGAAACTGTCAAGTTGTCATAACAAAGAGATGTAAACTGTAAATGTGTCCTTCAAATCTGGTTGGATGATTAGAGGTTGACTAAAGGAAAGGAAAATGAAAGAAAATGATTTTTGCTCTACATTTAACCCATCCACACACATTTTGAACACACACCCCGAGCAGTGGACAGCCATTGCGGCACCCATGGGAGCACCCCAGTTGGTGCCTTGCTCAAGGGATTTACCGTAGCCATGGTATTGTGGGAGGAAATGAGTGCTGGTTATTCACTCCCAACACATACATGTACAGTCACTGCCGATGCCAGGATTCAAACCTGCAACAAGTCCAAATCTAGTCTCTAATCATTAGGCCACTGCTGCCCCTAAAACATTAAGATCTTGTATAGAGCTGTTTTTTTGTAAAAGACATAGGCTTCGTGTTTCCCAAGATAACAAGTAAATCTTATGCCCACGTCAACTAGCTTCCATTTCCCAGAAAACAGCCACACACAACTGACCTCCTACCAAGCCTTTAAGTCAGAGTTGTTCCAACTTATTTCTGGAAGATTACTTGATTTAATGATTTGAAGTTACATCCATGTAAAAATACTTGTTTTTGAGCCATACTATAGTAAAGTGTACGACACTATATATTGTATTGCAATATTTACATCACGTTGGTAATGAATGCTACAACACTCTGTAGTTTTAAGTATAGTGAACTGATAAGCTGTATTAATTACTGTGGTCTGCTGTTTTAATATAGTCAGGGTGCGAAATATGGGGCGGGGTGATGTTGAAGGGGTCTGACCCCCCTAATTAAACCTTGATCATGAGTACAGTCAGAGCAATTCCAAGTCATACAGAGCCGTCGGCTATCCAACTGCTCTCGCGGTATTTTGATGTCATACACAGCAAACACATACCTAAGGTCTAGACTCGCAAGATACTTCTAGCTGGACAGAAATAAACTGTGCCAGAAAGTGGTCCTTCAGGAGGAGGATTGGACACCCCTGCTCTAAATTAGTGGTAGTCTTGTCCGATCGCAATCTGCACTGAGCGGTTTGAAAGTTCTGGCGCATGTACTCACAGTAAAGCAATCAATTGATGGTACTATGATGATGACTGAAACAAGCCATGTAAACGTTTCCACCAGGAGAGGTGTTATTTTTGTAATCTGGCCCATCTGGTCAAAGAGGTTCTTGAAAGTAGAGAGAGAGAGAGAGTTATTAGAGAATAAGGGATGACCCACTTCAGTACATTAAAGGGTTCCTCTCAGCATGGCCTGAAGTCCTGAATTATTTCAGCAGAATTACAGGAGGGAGAGGCTGAGCTGCCTGTAGAGGTGTGGAAAGTGTTGGCAAGAAAAAAAAAACATGAAGGAAATAAGAAGTCAGACTTGCTCTAACTTACCGCAATAACGAAGCTGTAGGGCACAGAAAGCTGTCCAACAGAGACTGTTATTTCTCAGAAGTTTTCGAGATTCTACTAACGGTTTTGCCCGTGCTCGTCTTGGGATGATGAAATCCTTTTCCCTCTCATTTAGAGATTGCGAACTAGGGGGATAACAATAGCTTCAGCAAAATAAGCATGTTAGAAAGCATTTGTGCTGCAGGTTATGAACATTTTTGGTAACCAGGTCAAACCTGATAAAGCTACAGTAGTTTCTGGAAGACTCATTCTGTACAGTAGGTGCTCATTGGATGCAGCTGCCTTGGCCTTATGTTTAAGGCTTATGAAACTCTATCCCCTTTCTATGTAGAAAAATAACAATTCTTGTCTATGGAAGTCTGCCACATCTGACCAATTTGACTGAGATTCACAGACAAACAACAGTAGTTTTACATTTTGTTGTGGCTCATTCTGTCACAAAAACTAACCCATAGGCTACCAGGTGGTTTACATATGTCTTATGAAGTAGATTGTGTTACTTACTTACTTACTCCCAGGTCAGTTTATATCCAAGTTGATGTTTAGCCACACCATGTTGGTGTTTCGTAACATCAAATTTTTACGTAGAGGGTCGTTAGCCCAATGCCTCAGCCCCCAACCTGGAGGACCAGGACATGCACATACAGTGCACATACACACATACAGTTAAAGTCAGAATTATAAGCCCCCTTTTGATTTTTCTTTTTCTTTTTTAAATATTTGTTTAACAGTGCAAGGAAATTTTCACAGTACGTCTGATAGTATTTTTCTTATGGAGAAAGTCTTATTTGTTTTATTTAGGCTAGAATAAAAGCATTTTTAATTTTTTTTAAACCATTTTAAGGTCAAAATTATTAGCCCCTTTAAGCTTTTTTTTTCGATAGACTACAGAACAAACCATCGTTATACAATAACTTGCCTTATAACCCTAACCTGCCTAGTTAACCTAATTTACCTAGTTAAGCCTTTAAATGTCACTTTAAGCTGTATAGAAGTGTCTTGAAAAAGATCTAGTAAAATAATATTTACTGTCATCACGGCAAAGATAAAATAAATCAGTTATTAGAA
Organism: Danio aesculapii; assembly: GCF_903798145.1. NCBI lineage: Eukaryota > Metazoa > Chordata > Actinopteri > Cypriniformes > Danionidae > Danio > Danio aesculapii. The sequence goes on from NC_079449.1 coordinate 38,226,393, forward strand.
ATTAGTTATTAAAACTATCATGTTTAGAAATGTGTTAAAGAAATCTTCTCTTTGTTAAACAGAAATTGGGGGAAAAATAAACAGGGAGGCTAATAATTCAGGGGTTTGACTTCAACTGTACACTACAGACAATTTAGCTTACCAAATTCACCAAAAAACCGGAGCACTCGGAGGAAACATATGCGAACACAGGGAGAACATGCAAACTCCATACAGAAATGTCAACTGACCCAGCCTGGGCTCGAACCAGCGAGCTTCTTTTTAATGACTCATGGTTGCCACATGATGTGATGTTAGACACACTTGTAGTGGAAGCTCCTGCATGAGTTTACGAATGAGGAGCGCTAAATCAGTAATATCAGTAACAGTTAATTTAGATATAAATTTGAACCCCTGATAATGGTTCATATCATTGTCAATTCATGATCGCACCCAGCAAGTTATGCAGGAAAATATTCAGTTGATGGTCTGGAACTGTCAAGTCTAACCAGAATGATAGTCATTGTATAATTCTCACACTGACAGTAACTAATTGAAAGTGAAAACGTGAAGTTAAAATGTCAGAGGATTTCACTGTAAGAGAAGCAGAGTTTGAGGTTTTGGAGTACATCGTTATCATTATTGTTGCCATATGTCAAGTCAGCCAAGAAGTTGTCGAGAACATGCATTTGACAGCAGCTGGAAGTCAAGGATTGGACTTTATAGTTTAAAATCTTTTAAAAAAACACATTGATCTGCTTTATAAGACATGCACTAACCTCCTGGTGACTTCTGAGTTAGTTTTACGACAGAATTTTGGAAGCTTAGATAAAGGGTTTTGACCCAACACAATTATACAGCATGGAAGAGCCTGGATAAAATTTTAAATTACTTCAAATGTGTATGTTTGACTGTAGTGAAATGCATATACAGTACACTGAGTATGGCTTGAAGCTGATTAAATTGTTGGGTAATTTTCTTTTTTGGGTGAAGAAAGTTCACAAACAGTTTATAAACTGTTACATCCAAATGTGCAAAGAGTCTGCATGATTATAATTGCTGAAAGTTAAACCTTTCTGTCACTCTCTCTTGAACAGATGGGTTGACGGACTGCATGGACCCGGATTGCTGCTTGCAGGCATCATGTCACACAACATCTCTATGTGTGGGTTCTCCCGATCCTCTGGATATCATTCAGGAAACCCAGATCTCTTCCAGTTTGAGCACCCTGCAGTCTTTCTACCAGCGTGTCCACTTCCTGGTGGGCCGTGACAGCACCCATGTCATTCCTGGTGCCAATCCTTTCGATGGCATGTAAGTGATTCAATAATATGTTTTGCATAGTTTGCTACATTTTTTTTTTATTACAAATCCCAATTCACTATAGTGGTAATATTTAGATCAATCGGTAACTATAAGCAGATGCTGTCAATCCATCTACAGCTCTTGTTCCTGTAAACAAACAGGGCACGGGGCTCATCCCAAGGTGCCCTAAAGATGTTTGGTATGAAGTGCTGTCACAGTGTGGTCCCTTGTGACTTCTCATCTTTTGCCTCCATTTTGTGGCGTTCCCTTTTTATCTGTAAACAATACCTAGATGAGCGCCAAATTTTGCATTTGCATCCCACTCGTGCAGCAATCTCGTCCCTCGCTCTCTTCCTGTTCTCAACTGAAATGAGCACAAAAGACGCTGCCATAGACTGGGGAAAAAGTTGCACTCCTTTGAAATGTTGTAGAGTATCCCCGCATTTCCTTTCATGAAAGCGGGTCTGACATTTCAAAGGCAAAAATGAAAACGTAACAAGCAAATGAGCATCTTTTTTCCCCTGCTCTCCATGGAGAACGTCTCTAATGGTGTCGCCCAGGGTGCGTCGACGTTTTGATTTTTGTCTCCAAAAGGCATAATGTTCCAAAGAGTGTTCGATTGAAAACCTTCTGTTTTTAGGCCTAATCTTGCTTTGAATCTTTGGAAACTCGAGTAGAAATTTCTTGTTTTGGATCTGGTTTGGATCTTGTTTACAGGGGTTTCTACATTCTGGTCAACTCTGTTACATCGATTATAAAATGCAAAACTATCTGTAAATCACTGATAGAAAAGCATGTGATTTGATGCCACTTTCTCTGGTGGGAAAATCTAGAAGGCATGTCAAACTACTGTACAAAATGATACAGCAATATTAGATTAATTGCTTGAGAACTCTGTTATTATTGTGATATTTCAGTAAATTCACTTTTTTAAAAGCAATAATATGATGAAAATACATTAAAATCAGTTTTAGACATTCCAAGTGGTATGAGGTTTGAGGTTAGAGTCTTGAGCTAAAGCAAAAAGGTGGAAAATGTTATTATTATAAAACTCTGCTATTGTCAGACACTATACAGGACACATTTCTCATACATAGCTAATTAGATTAATAAGGTGTATTTAAAAAAAGTTAAACAGTTACCAAGATCTTTTATGACCACCAAATCATCAGTGCAGAGATTAAACTTGTCACCATCAGTAAAAATGGATAATTTTATATAAAAAACATTTAATAATAATAATAATAATAATAATTTCTTAAATTTATATCGCATTTTTTCTGTACACTCAAAGGGCTTTACTCATTTTTGGCGGGTATTCTCCTCATCCACCACCAGTGTGCAGCATCCACCTGAATAAGGCAACGGCAGCCATATTGCGCCAGATCACACATGGTTATGATATGATTAGGTGGCCATGATGGACAGAGACCAGTGGGCAAATTTGGCCATAATGCTGGGGTTAAACCCATACTCTTTTTCGAAGGACATCCTGGGATTTTTAATGACCACAGAGAGTCAGGACCTCGGTTTAACTTCTCATTCGAAAGACGACTCTCACTGAATCACCAGCAGTTTACTGGGGCATTGGGACCCACACAGAATGCAGGTTAAGCTACTCTGTTATTGTCAACTCTGTGGTTTAAAAAGTTTTAACAATGCGTTAGCAACAGTTTCAAGTTCAAGTTAATTTATGTATAGAGCACATTTAAAAGACAAATTTTACAGATTTTTTAAAATCAGACAAGGTAAAAATAAAAAGACAGAATATAAAAACATAGAAATAAGGCAAGGGAAATGGCTGAAAAAATAAAAAAAATGTAGCAGCCCTGCTGAAAAATACAGCTTAAACCAGCCTAGGCTGGTTGGCTGGTTTTAGCTGGTTGACCAGCCTGGTTTTAGAGGGGTGTTCCACAACCGAGGACCCTCCACAGAGAAAGCTCTGTCCCCTCTACGTTTCAAATGTTAAATATCACATTTTTATATTAATATACATTAATAATAGATGACGTTTGAGATAAATTATACAACTGTTCATTCCATCTATATTATTCTATATTATTGAAAAATATTTTAAAATGCTTGTTTAGAGGGTTTTCGGATCACCGAACAGTCCCTTTCTGAACTATAGAGTATTGTTTTTGCATTTCCCACAGTTCAGCTCAGACTCTGGACCGAATGGCCTTTTGCTTTGCGTGACTGAGCCTCTGGCAAGTACGAGCTCCCTTTGTCTAATCTGCACTGTCCTAATGAGACTCTGATCACTTCAAAGCTGTCCAGCTCTCTCCTTCATGCACTCGTTTTCCTCAGTCCTATCTAGCAGACGTTCTTCTCTTGCATAAATCACTGCGCCCTCAATCTACTCGTGTCACAGCGTCCGATGTGCGTAACCTCATGCAAAGATGAAACGCTGGACTTTGTTTGATATGGCTTTTGTAGACAAGTCAGTTGGTATTCATGAAATGCTCTTGTAATACCGTGTGACATTTTCCCAAGGTGACATTTTTTGCAAAGCTCAGTAGGGAGTCTCCAGACGCTCTCTTCATTATTTCAAGACGAGGGTCTCTCTGCCCACCCTTCGTCACCATCATCTCCCAAGAAGAAAAAAAGAAGGCATAAATAAATAAAAGCTTTAGAAATCGGCCACCAGCCTCAAGATCGGAGACCTCAATTCACCTAAAAATATCAGGGCTGATATATTATTTATTAGCCGTTCGTTCCTCCGCCCACTGACAGATATGAGAGAGGCTGACAGCAGCCCAGATGGACCTCTTAGACATTAAAAGAGCCCCTTGCCGTCACCTGATCAGGCCTTTTTATTGATTGGACAAGCACTTCTGCATGCTAGAAGACATGTCAGAAATGCCCATATGACATGTCCAACCACAAGAATGAAGGATGGATAGAAATGATGAAAGGCATCTGTGTTTTACAGATCTTTCTGAAAAACTTTAAAGGCTACACTATGGAAGAGTATTTAGAATATGTTCTCTATCCGTCTAAATGCTATAGACTCCACAAAAGAATTAATGTGCTTGGATGAAAATGCACTTGGGTCAAGTTGTTTGCTTGCTGCATCTAAGTGTACTTAGCTCTTTTACCATCATGTGGAGATGGTAATGGGGGGTTGCCTGAAATGGCCTATTATTTCTCTCTATTTTCTCTATTGCAACATTTGCAAAAGAGAAGAATGCTGCTGTACACAGATGTAATGTAACAGAATGAGCATGTTTATTGTATGTTAAGCACCTCCTATGACATTTTTAGTAATTAGTAGAGCCACACAAAATCTGTGCCCACAGAAATCTCCAGAAAACACACTTTTGAGGCATTCATTTGATCTGTTTGTATACTTACTGTGTGTAAGTATGTGTATATGTGAATTGCGAGTACATTTTGCACCTCCAAGATAAACTGTTGTTTTATATTTTGATTTCTATTGTAGTGTAATTATCTATTGTTTTTCAAAAACTAAAAATTGACTGAAACAGTTTTGAATAATAACACAAACTATGTCACGCTAGCTCAAAAAAATGTTTTGTGTATGTGTATTTATGGACATTTTGATTTAAAGATTTAAGACTTAAATTAAATAATAAGTCCAAATTCATATTTTTTGCTCATTTACTCTACTAAAGCAAACAAACGTTTGCTCGAAACATCTATTTTCTATATTATTTATGTTTATGTTACAAAGAAAGTACATTTTGTGTTCTGGTCAACTCTGTTACATCTGTTATAAAAAGGCATAACAATCTATAAACCACTGATAGAAAAGCAAGTAACTCACTTCAAGTAATTCTCTGGCAGAAAATTGAAAGGCATTGAAGCATATCATTATTTTTCCCTCATTAATTTGTACAAAATATTTAGGATACACCAATATATATATATATATATATATATATATATATATATATATATATATATATATATATATATATATATATATATATATATATATATATATATATATATATATATATATAGGTATTGATAGGACAGTAGAGATTTACAGACTAGAAAGTGTGGGAAACAGAGATAGGGGAAGGATCGGCAAAGGACCTTGAGCCGGGAATCGAATTTGGGTTGCCAAGAGCACCTAGGTGCTAGGTGTTGATGCACTAACCACTATGCCATTGGTGCTGACAGGATACACCAATATTATATTGATTATTCAGAATCAGTGAATTTCTCATTCATTTTTTTCAAAACAATAATATGAAAATACATAAAATTATGTTTTAGACATGCCATGTGATATCTGGTTTGAGGTTAGCATCTTGAGCCAAAGCACAAAATGGTAGAAAATGTCAAATTTGGTAGATTTTGTCCACTCTGTTAATCAAAAAATTATTTACCAAGTTAAACAGCAATTACTAACATATGTAAATATCATGTTTGGAATCATATACTGGATTCAGTAAATTACACATTAGCTATGCTTGAAATGTAGCGCAGTTTTGAATTTGGTGTAATATATGTATGCATTTTGTACAGTACAATTTTTAAAGTAAAAAAAAAAAGCTTATGTGTTTTGGTGAATATATTTATGAGAGAGCTACTGTAGTTCAACTTGTCAAACAAGTCGTTCTAATTGGTTTTGTAGTTTTTTTGTCTGTTTGTATGTATTTTACGTTTTTAACACCATTCAGCACAAATCCTCAAGATTTCTATAAAATTCAGTGCTGTACTCACAAAAAAAAAAGACAGATTCTGTCCGTCCCTAGGGATTTGCAATAAGGCCTCATGGCATGACATGACATATACAGGGACAAGAAATGGCAGCACCTGCTAAAAATACTTGGATCAGTGATGCTAAGTTGTTAAAATGCCTGAATTGTAACTCTAGAGCCCATATTAGCTAGTTTTACACTTGAAAATTGTATTTACCACTTAGCATTGCAGTGGCTAGCATTAAGAAGCTTGCTACAAGTGTTATTTAATAATTTTGCTTGAACAAAGTGCACTAATTTAGCCTATTAGCCATTTAGCTGTTTTAACCTTGCCCAAACACATAACACTAGCACTATTTCACACATGTAACAACATTGCTTCATAGCAGCACATTTGCTAGTTTTACACATGAAAATTGTATTTGCTACTTAGCATTGCAGTGTTAGCATTAAGAAGCTTGCGGCAAGTGCTATTTAATAACTTTGCTGAAACAAAAGGCACTAATTTAGCCCCATAGATATTTACATTAGATGTCGCCTACCCTGTTGTTGTCTATTGGAAGGAATGCGTCAATAGAGCCGCCATTTTAGTACAGGGCAGGACTCCTTTGAAATGAATGCAGGACCAAGCTGCAGTGGAGGACTCTGGCCATCTAGAGCCTGAGATATACACATATTTGTATATATCTATTATCGGGAGTTTTCCCTGTGGTCATTATGCAATTTTTTTAAATTATGAAAATTATAATTTTACATCACTTTTCTACATTGATGGACATGTGACCGCACAGGCATTCCTGACTAAGAGCATGTGTTTGTGTGTATGGAAATGTATTATCGTGCTCCCTGTCAAATTTGATCTAATCTGTGTCCTGAAACACACTTCCTCTCCTGCTTTTACTTCTCATTCTAACGGAGGGAGCGATTTGTTTGTGAATGAATCTCCGTTATGAACGACTTGTTCATTCATTTCATTCATTTTCTTTTCAGCTTAGTCCCTTTAGTAATCCGGGGAATGAACTAGGGAATGGGGAATGAACCGCCACAGCGGAATGAACCGCCAACTTATCCAGCATGATTTTTTGAGCAGCGGATGCCCTTCCAGCCGCAACCCATTTCTGGGAAACATCCATACACTCATACATACACTACGGACAATTTAGCCTACCCAATTCACCTGTACTGCATGTCTTTGGACTGTGGGAGAAACCGGAGCACACGGAGGAAACCCACGCGAAGGCAGGGAGAACATGCAAACTCCACACAGATATGCCAACTGACCCAGCCGAGGCTCGAACCTGTGACCTTCTTGCTGTAAGGCGACAGCAATACCTATGCACCACTGCGTCGCCCAACGACTCGTTCACTTAGCCGACAAAAATATCAGTTTCTGGCACCACAGCATCTTGTCACATTTCATTTGCTTTGTTTGCTTATTTCATTCAACAAAACTAGCATAAGCCTAGGATTTAGTACAAGTTGGTGCTACTTCCGCTTATGATCAGTGAAGAGACTATTAGCATCAATAACGATACTTGTTTAGCACAAAAGTTGAGAACATACAAAATTGTAAAAAACAAAATCTTACCTAAGAAATATTCTGCCTTTGTACCTTGTTTTTTTGTTTGCTCGTTACTACACCTGTACACAGCGCTAAAGTCCAGCATCTTCACGTTGGCACACTGTTTTGACTAGTGCGGTTGAATGACATTTGTCCTGGGAGCACAAATGTGGCGGCAATATTGACGCATGCTCAGGGTCCGTATGCGATATCTAGTGTATATATCTATGATTTAGCCCATTAGCCATGCAGTTGCTTTGGCTTTTCCCAAACAAATAGTACTACTCCACACATACAATGCGTCATAGAACCATATTTGCTAGTTTTTACACATGAAAATTGTATTTGCTACTTAACATTACAGTGCTTAGCATTAAGAAGCTTGCGGCAAGTGCTATTTAATAATTTTGCTAAAACAAAAGGCACTAATATAACTCATTAGCCATGTAGCTCTTTTAGCTTTCCCCAAACACATAGCACTAACAATACTCCACACAGAGAAAAATGTTTCATAGCCCTTCCGGCTGCCTTACAGAGCCTTTTAGCATGCTCTTTCCTATAGTTATTTAAGATGTCTCGTCTAATATCAAGTCAGATGTGGCCTACAATTTGCTTCTATGTTATAAAATTACACGGTTGTCAGTTCAGTGCAGATGTGCCTACACAAGGTGATATGTCTGTTGTTTTAAAAAGCTCCTTGAGCATTTCTCGCTCGTTCCGACTGTCTTGTTTGAACTGGGCTTTTGCTGAACAAATGAACTTTAGACTTTTTTTGTCTAGACCACTTCACATTTCTCCTTTGTCGTCTTCAGATCCGTTCAGTGTCAATATTTAAATGATTTGTCGTGCCGTTGTTGAATCAGCCCGGTATATTGCGCCGTGGCTGTGAGCCGACAGTTCCACTCAGTGCGCTCTGTGAAAACTTGCATCGCTGCCCCTTCTGAATGAGAATCCTCTAAATCAAACTGTCACCTCCAGCAATGTTGTAGATAGACAAAAGCTTTACACATTCTATCTATCGCTAGCTCTCCTTCTCTCTCTCTCTTTCTCTATCTCGCCACCCTTTTATTTAGTGATCTTTCTTTGTCACTTCCTTTCTCTCTTTTCCATTCTACTGGAGTTTGCTCTCGGTCTGATAATAGACATTGCGGTGGGGCTGTGCACTTCTGCGCTATCTCTGCTAGCTTTGTTTACAGGGACGCAGAGCTGAGCCAAGGACTGCTGAAGGTGAGAGGCTGCTTAAATTAGCATAAAGTTAGCCTCCCTGGGACAAGGATATTGTTGGGTCTGTGATCTTGCCCGCAGTAAGGACAGGAAAGGGCCGCTCTCTTACACACCGGTGTTAATTGTTCCGCTACCTGGCGAATGTTTAACAGCTAACACTGTACCTTCAAACAGCCCCAGTGTGTGTGTGTGTGTGTGTGTGTGTGTGTGTGTGTGTGTGTGTGTGTGTGTGTGTGTGTGTGTGTGTGCGTGTGTGTGTGTGTGTGTGTGCATGCATGTGTGTGCGAGCGTGTGCGTGCGTGCGTGTATGTGCTTTTTATAGTTCCATTTATTTATTATATTTTTTCTTACTGTAGCCTACTATAGTCAGCCTGGTTTCAATATAAAGTTAAATGTATGACCCTAGACCACCAAAGCAGATAGATCCCCTGAAAGCTGACGAACAACAATGGTTGGTTTGGAGAGGACAACATTTGGCTAAGAGACAGCTATTGGAAAATCTTGAATGGGTCAAAAAAAAAAAAAAAAGTGTAAATTAAGTGTAAATTAAATAGTGTAAATTAAGGGCTTTGCAAAGTATATTATAAATCAAAAAATTGTTGTACAGTATGACATTTACTAAATATATTCATAGAAAATTACTTTTTTGAGAAAAAATAATATAATTTTACTATTGCTTTTGCTGAAAAATATAGTTGTCCAACATGAGTTTTGGTACATTTCTTTTAAAGTTTTGTGATAAGCTATATATATATATATATATATATATATATATATATATATATATATATATATATATATATATATATATATATATATATATATATATATATATATATATATATATAGCTCATAATGGCAGAGCTTTAAAGTCGACCAGTCAACTCGTAATATACATTTATAAATATAGGGTTCACTTTAATGCTCTGCCGTGACACTTTGTAATTGACGTCAATTAGTTGCGCTGCACAGATTACGTGATTTTACCCGAACTACATGGCAGCTTTACATAAAAAAGGTGCTTCACTGGATAAAACTGCCCTCAGATTATTTAAAGTAATTTTTTAAATATATTTTTTCTTATGTCAGCGTCAAAGATTCATGAACTTGAACATGAACTTCGAGTGAACTTTAAATCCTCAAAGAGATGCCAGTTAGGTTGATATGTTGTTGACTGCATTTATTTAGCAGAAAAATTTGCCCGGGTGCTAATGTCGCGCTAATAATTAAATGAATGTGTTGACGCTGAATTCGTTTTGCCCTAAAATTAGTCATTGGTAATGTTGCGTTGTTTTTGCAACGTGTTACGAGCTGTCAAACAGCATGTGTATATATTTCCTGCTAATAAATCGCAAATTGTGGCATGTTGCAAAACATTGGCATTTTGCGTATATTGATGTTTATTGGCGTCACCAGCGACTAGTCAACTTCGACTTGACTTTGATAACATAAAAGTCAACTTGTTTTTTGTGTGTGTGTGTATAAATATATATACACACACACATTTTATGTGCAGCTAATAAAGAAATGAAGAGATTCTCATATCGTATAACTCAATTTTATAGCTACTTTGTTTTTGAGTAAAATGTTTTTGAAAAGAAATGTCAACAATTACTTTAAGATTATAATAGTAATAAAATTACAGATTTAAATAATAAAAATGTTGTCATTTAAAACTTTTTGCATAAAGTAACAAATGCATGTTTTTAGATGTCTTTATTCAACAGTACTCATTTTGTTAAGAGTTAAAAAATGTAATATTGGTGGATTTTAAATGTGCTAAATATGTTTCTTTCTCTCTTTCTCTTTCTTTTCTTTTTTTTTTTTTGTCCTTCGTAATTTCCAACCTGAACAGCATGAAACCTGATTAAAAATCTCCAGCGCAGTGAGTCATAAATCTTGTCTAGCGGGAAGTTGTTTTGCACTTGTTCTGGATTTTAAGAAACTGTGTTTGACTTTTTCATATCGATCAGTAAGTCAGAGCTCCCGAGGCAGACAGATAACATCAAATAGAGGCAGTTTCAAGCCCAGATATCTGCTGTGACTGAAAGCACTCATACCTCTGCATTGTTCTCTCAAACAGCAGGAATGACACAAACACTATCCCATTTTTTTCCCCTGTTATCTTTTGCTTCTCAGATAGGAAGCCCCGCTGAGGTTTCCTCAGAGCTCTGGGATTCATTTAATTTATTATATGTGTTTACAAATAGCATCTGATGCTTTTTTTGTGCCATAACACAACGCTGTGATTTTTTTTTTTCGCTTTTTTTTTTTAACCCTACAGTCATGCCTGTGTTATCCGGGGACAAGTGGTGACTTCTGATGGGACTCCTCTGGTCGGCGTAAATATCAGCTTCATTAACAAACCAACCTATGGGTATACAATCACCAGACAGGACGGCAGGTGAGTTGCAACTTGGGAGGAAGTTCTATTTAAAGAAGTGGAAAGTTAGAAGTTAGAAATTAACAATTAAACTACCAGAATTCAACAACTATTGAATTGTTGAAATGTACTATTAAGTTGTTGTCCGTTAAATTACATTTTTACATTGATTTTACATTCAAAGAGTCTATTGAGATTTTAGAATTAAGCTTTGAATGTCTGTCATCTTATTTTATGAATTTTTAATTGTAGCTTATAAATGTGTACTAGTTACTAGCCAAATGTCAAATTCCCTGACTTTTCACTGACTAGAAAGCTGAATTTTCTTGATCTATGAGCACTGAGCAGAAAAAATAATATTTATTTAATTGTGTTGTCATGTCACATCTGTTTAGGACACTGTGTTAAAGCCTGAGGCAAAGCTGAACTGAAAGTTAGATTGAATCTCCTTATTTAATTTAGAGGGCTTGTTAATCTTCTCGATTAGATTATAACGTTAATACAACATTGATTGATGCAGTACATTAAACAATGATTCATTTGCACAAATCTAAGACTTTAATTATGTCACTAAATACCAGTTGCAGAGGCAAAAAAAAAAGTCAAAATGTAAAAGTAATAAGCTCACAATCTTATCAGCTATATTTAAGATTGGGTCAGCGACCATTGGTGTTACTCAGCACACTTAACATGTATATAAAATAATAATAATAGCATGATAAAAAATAACATGACATTGAAATATCATATTTTGACGAGTGGAAAGTAACAATTAAAATAAAGGAGCCCGTATGCATTAAAAAGGTCATATTTGGGTTTTAGGGGTCTCCAACAACTTTCATTGTCTTATAATATGCATTTATTTTGACCTAATTATCCCAACGACTCCCATATGATGCGTTCAGCGATTTATTTGTTCCCAAACCCCATCTTTAGCATGGTACTAATCTGCACTGATTGGTCCAATGACCCAGTTTATTGCGATAGGTCAACTGTGTTCAGTGTGAGACAGAGAGAAATGCCCAGCACGGCTTATCAACAATTTTGAAGTAGTCAGAGCGTAGAGTGTATGTGTGAGCTCAATGCAGGAGTGCATTAAAGCAATGCAGTTTAACACCAGCATGTTGCTTTATTCTTAACCATAAGTAAAAACAGTGACACACGTTCAGTATTAATTAATTAATTAAAATTTTGAAACTTGACCGCCGCACGTGTGTAGGAACAGCTGACAAATGGCAGACGATCGCAAGCTCACAAACACTTTTAAATCTGTAAACAAAGCGGCACGTGTCACGTTTTCAACGTGGCTTCAGATGCGAAATGATAATATAAAGAGTTAACCAGATACAGTACAAGCCATGTTGAGTGGTTACAAGTAACAAAACACAATTAAATACATAATTTGCAAGCTAGAGAAAACAAGGAGGCAACCATTTTAATCGTACTTAAATTACCTACACTTGTGAAATGGAGGAAGGAACTGATCCATGAACTGTGTACTGTAAAGTTTCTGTCAAGCTCTGACAAAGTCCCACACATCAATAGTCTTTTCTGATCCTTCTTTTAACAAACGGCCGACAAATGCCCTGTTGTAAGCATGAAGATTGCTAAATCACTCATCAAAAAAATGATGGGAACACTCACAAGGCTAGGGTGATGATGAGGTATTTTTGCAAAAATAAACTTTATCCACCTAACAGCCTCATTTTTGGGTAGGAAAAATAACACAAATTTTGCCTCACACTTCAGAGCACAGCGACATGATTCAACCAGGATCTGCTACAGTGTTTGTCTTCTTTTTCTTCGTACAATGTTTGTGGCCGGGGGTTTAAACTTTTCTTTTCTGGGCGGGGCTTGAGTTCCGTATAGTGTCACGGCGACACGGCTAAAGATTCGTTACCACGATGATTCATTTGAATCACTATTGCTGTGTCTCATTTCAAAGGCTGCATCCTCCAAAGGATGCAGACTTCAAATGTGTCCTTCAAAGTCCACAAAGGCTGAACCGAGCGTTTTAAAATGTGACAATCTAGCCTACAGAGGACAGATCTGGTCACCTAGCAACCGTAACAGCTGCCTAATAAGCAGTAATACGATTTGTAATGACTTTTTTTTTTCAAAGTGATTTTAAAACATATTGTGAGTAATCTAAACGCAAAGTGAGGTTTACAGAAGTTGGAAATATATTTCCTTTAATCCATACATGTACACATAAACATATAACCTGTCTATAAAATCACTCTTTCGTAAGACATGTCATAATCTTTTTGTTTTTAACATGTGTTTAGATATCCAAGTAAAATAAACCTAATTCATACAAATTTAATCTAGAGTTTTCTTTTAAAAACGTCCTGCCGTTATCAGCCTGCAATGAATCTTGGGACGTTCAAGGCTGCGAAGAATCCACCGGTTGTGTCCTTCATTAACCTGGGAAACGAAGGATGCATTTGGAGGCTGCGTTTGAAGGAGCCTTCGAATTTTTTTAAATGAGACAGCCTTCGTCGCGCCGCGATGATGCAGCGCACTTCAAATGCATCCTTCGGAGGATGCAGCCTCTGTAATGAGACACAGCTTATGAGTTTTTTATAGATGAACCAATAGTTTTAAACACGGTGCACTTTCAGATTAAAGTCTTAGCTGGATATTTCACTTAGACCTGTGTTACACACTGCATGGAAGGCCATTATCAATAGCCCATAATAGGGGCTCTTTAATAACAAAATTCAATAACATTCTATGATCCTGATATTCACCTTTTAAAATTCTGATATTCCAGAAATTCTATAAGTTTTGGGATCCATGTAGACACAGTTTTTCACAATTTTTTTACATTTTGATAGTTTTAAAACACGTCTGAAGTAACCTTGTTTTTGCTATCAGAACGCTGTTTATTTAATTTAATTTGATTTGATATTATTATTATTATTATTATTATCATCATCATCATCATCATCATCATCATCATCATCATCATCATTATTATTATTATTATTATTATCATCATCATCATCATCATCATCATCATTTATGGAAATTCAAGGTAGAAATACTCAGAAGACTAAATAAAAAAAAAATAACAATCATAGAATCACATATATAAACTTTTAGAAAAGAGCAGGGTTTTATTGTTATTATAGGTTTTATTAGTTATTCAATTCCTTCAATTACACACACACATATATATATATATATATATATATATATATATATACACATTGGGGAGAAATCATATTTCTAAAGGTGCTGTTGACTTGAAATTTTGACCAGATGTTGATAACAACCACAGACAAACAAATTGAATTAGTTTACAAATTAAGTTATGTGTAATAAAATTAAATGACACAGGAAAAAAAAGTACATGAAGAAAGGGCAGTGTAGAAAGATAGTGAAAGCCCAGACAGCAGCTGAAGTTATTCAGCAACCCTTAGCTCTTCATCATTGTAAATTAATATTAGCTGCTTCAGGCAACCTCTACATTATCAGGATGATGAAAATGAAACCAGAGTGGACATTTCAGCAAGACAATGGTCCAAAACACAGCTAAGGAAACTCTCAAATTGTTTCAAAAAAGAAAATCAAGCTGTAAAATGGCCCAGCCAATCACCTGACTTGAATCCAATAGAGAATACAAAATAAAGATCAGTTTGAAAAAACAAATTCCAAAGAACCATCAAGATTTTTACACTCAGTTGAAGTCATCTTTAAGCTATAATATACACACACACACATATACGCACACTCTTTCTGTATGGCGGAATGTTCCATAATGTGCTGAAAATAAAATTGGAGGACAATTTTATTCCCAGCACACCATTGCGCATTTTGCCTGTTTGTTCGGATGGTGCTTTTTGTAGTCGTAAACAATCTTCCGTCTTCCTGGCTCTCTCTATTTTTTCTCTCCCTTTGCTCGTAAACACATGGTCTCCCTCCCACAACAGCCCATCAAGCCCTGCAAGAACAGGCTCAGTCCGGCATGAAATCACCAATGCACCTGCTTGCCTGCTTAAAAAAAATGGGAAAGCTGTCTTAACTGATTTTGCCAGCGCTGTTGTTATTTTAAATTACTTCTTGCTTCACTCCCAAAGAGGTTACTTTGCTTCTCTGCTTAGCCATTAAAGCCGGACTGACCAAATAACATTCAGTGGACGTTCATGTAATACAAAATTTTGCCTAAAGTCAGGCTCTGGAGATCCTAAAAGCCATCCATTATACATCTGCCTTGATGTATTGAGAGTCACTTACGCAACGCTCTTTCCCTGAAGGAGAGAGTTGAATGCTGCATCACATCATCCAGAACCACTGAGCGATAGACGGTAGAGATGTCAGGTGACTGTTAATGTGCTGGAAGTTACACCAGTGTTGTGTGAGATTCAGTCTCTGTTAGATCCCAAAGGTGGTCATTAGTAATACTGCCGATTTTCTCTAAATGCTACAAAGCCGATTACACCTGGTATTAAAATGTGATCCTGGGCCGCAAAACCAGTCATGAGAGCCAATTTTTGGAAATTAAGATTTATACATCATCTGAAAGCTGAATTAATAAGCTTTCCACTTTTGTATGGTTTGTTAGGATTGGATAATTCTTGATACAAGTTTCTGAAAATCTGGAATCTGAAGGTTAAAAAAATAAATGGATTGTTTGAACTAGTGAGCTGTGAACTAGAGACTTCCTCTGAATGGATCATTTGAATCAGTGAGTCATTAACTTACATTAATTTATACTAAACTGAACTTCATCTGTAAAAATTTTACTGAAGCGGTTTCAAATTACTAGAACTTAACTATGATAAGCTGCTTTGACACAGATTAATTTAACTGAATTAACAAGAGATTCAGTCTGAATAGATAGTTGAAATACTGTGAAATAACTCTGAATGGATCATTTGATTCATTGAGTCTTTAACTGTAGATTCGCTCTGGTGTGCATTTTCGAAAACTATCGTTAGCTAACTAAGGTCAGAAGTTCCGTAGTTACAAACATAGTTTGTTGATTTGGTGTTTCCCAAATCCGTCATTGCAACGAACATTCGCAAACTGCTTCGCAAACTTGTAGGCTTGCAACTACACCTCTAGAGCTTGTAGTTAGAAGCATATGTCCTGGTTGTGTTCTGTTCCCAGTTATCCCCCATATGCCCTATTTATTTAGAACATTTTAACATTTAAACTTGGAATTATTTAAAAAAGAAATAATAATAAAGTCATCTCTCTTAGGTGTATTTTGCTTTCAAAGTATTTTTACAGTTCAGTTTTAGCGATCTTCATGTTGATAATTGTGTTCCCTTCATAGTGCACTTTCAAAACATTTGAAAACACAGCCATTGCTCATGACGAAAGTTATAGGCGACCTATTGTTTAAAAGCGAAATTTAGGCTATGTTACTTCTCCAAAGCTTATGAAAACAAATATATATGGTTATAGTTTATAGTATGTTATTTATTTTAAAAAAATGGTTTGAATGTGTGAAATTGAAAAAGTAGACTTTTCAAAAGAAAATAAATACCTAAATAAAATAAATAAACAATATCCTACTTAATAATTGTAATAACAATAATAATAATAATAATAATAATAATAATAATTATTATTATTATTATTATCAGGTAGGATTTTTTTCCATTTCTTAATAAATAGTCTACTGTAAATTAGCCCTACAACCATTAACAATTTATATGAATTCTATAAGAAATTAGAATATGTGTTAGTTGTTTTATATGGGATATTCTTAATAATATTTGTAAAGGAAACATATATAGGTCCTATATGTGTCGTTTACATATATTTCAATTAATATGAAATGTTTTTACCAAAACTAATATTGGAATTTTTTTTTTAATGCGAGTGCATGTAAAAAAAATCATTTGCATAAAAATTATGGGGTTTTCTCTAAAGAAGTTGTTACTCCACCCTGTTTAGAATGTCATTATGGATGTTTTACGTTATATCTAACGTGGTTCAAACTATGGATCTGTGACAGAGAGACTACGATTTTAGGAAATTCTCGTCAATGCATTGTTCTTTTCCCATATGATGCATCGTACTATGATAGTTCAGCCGCAAGTTATGTTGTTGTTTGGGAAACGCACCCCTAATGGACCACTTGAGCTAAAATTAAGTTTTTAGCATGCACATTACTAATAAAAATAAGTTATAATAATTAAGTTATATAAAATTTGACTGATACAATATATATTTTGGCTATTCCCACAGCTATTTGTGGTCCAGGGTCCCACATATGTGTTTTGTCAGCGTGATCACAAGTGGACAACATTAAATACAGTTTTAAACAGGGTCTAAAATGTTTTTAGCTTTTTCACTTTTTTATCACTCCCAAAGGTATAGTTGAAAGCATATTTGATCAGATTTATTTTTCGTGGGGTAAATTTAGTTTATATGTGTTCAAACAGCCACAAAACAAGTACCAAAAGCATACATTATAATCAAATTTATTTTTGCATTTTTTGTGCTAACATTTCCTCATTGTAAAAATTATATGATCACTTAGGCATGTTTTTAGTTCAATGTAACTTATTAAACCAAGTTAATAATGTTCTAACTTAAGTTTAAAAGTTACTCAAGCTGTTTTAAATCAGTTTAATATGATATAAATTCAAATGACTCATAAGATTAATTTGAATCAGCTTAAAAACTTAAGGCAACCAGTATTTTTTACAGTGCAGAAATTGTTTGCAAAAGCATTTTAATTACTAAAACAAATAAGGATAACTTTGTAACTTTGAGCGTTACAATACACAATTGTTTAATATGACATAACATAACTGTAAGCCAAAAAAAATAGAAAAAGTCTAATAATGTTCCATATTAACTGTGATTGTTGTACCTAAAATGTATTATTTATTTATTATTATTATTATTATTATTATTATTATTATTATTATTATTATTATTATTATTATTATTATTATTATTATTATTAATAATATTATTATTAATATTATTATTATTATTATTAATATTATTATTATTATCATCAGCGTCACACATTATTATAAATGACACTTCTCACTATTAATAAATCATTAACAATGACTTTTGCCTCAATAAACTCTCAAATTGCTACTTATATAGAGAATTAGGGCTGGTTTATACTTCTGCATGGAGCGATCGGTGTGACTCATGGCACCTGCCTTGCACGTTGCACATTCGCGTGCGCTTGATCAGCCTTTAGACTACGACCATTCATAATATGTATATAAACAGCCAATAAATTAGTAGTCAGCAGATACTAGGTAATAGTTTGGTACTTAAAAATGAGTAATTAAAATAAAGTTTTATTTTTAAAGTAGTATTATTAACATTAATAGAAGGAGAAGTAGTAGTACTGTAGAAGTAGTAGTTGTAGTAGTAGCAGCAACAGCAGCGCAGCGGTAGGGGTGGTAGTTCTGTAATCTGTCTCAATGAACAAATAACAAATAAGTGAATCTTCATTGTTTTTGTTTATACATCACCCTCAAAATATTTGTGAGAGGCCTGTAAATGTAAGAGAGTCATTTCAACTTTTAGAATACATTTGCTATTGCCATTTAAAACAGTGTTATGTGTGAATGCTGTGTGAACACAGCTCCAATTTAGTTCAACTTGGTTGGCTTTGACCTGTTTAGGGTGTAACCCATCGATCTAGATAACCCCATTGGGTTAACGCCGCGTCGCCTCAAAGTGTGCACTGAAAGGCTGAATGCACTAATAAAGTGTGTCACCCATGCCTGAGGTGTTTGCGTGATTGATAACAGGCCTGCGAATCACTCATCGATTGGCATGGCAGCCTTTAGGGCCCAACTATGTGCTTATATAATGGTTATATGTGTGCGCGCTTCTCTTAGAACATGTGACTAGCCGGCTAGCTTTTACTGCAGATTAGCGTCGGCTCCGCTCCTGCATAAAAACGCACACAGGCTCGCTCTCTCTCTCACAGACAAGCACACTCTGCTCAAACTCCCACCGCGCTCAGACAAATGCTCACATTTTAGCAAGGGCACGACAACAAGGGCAAAGCAGACCTTTGTTTATCAGCCGTGCCAATGAAAGCTCTGTGAATAGCCCGTTGGGATATGTAGTTGAATTAATGTTCAAGCAGCGTGAGGTGTGACTACAGATGCACACCGCATTTATGCCAACATCCGAGAACAAAGACACACACTACAGTGCATTTCTAGCATCCATGTATCACGCTAATCAGCTGTTAGCACCGCAACCGCATTTAAAACTAAAATGTGCTTTCATTTCTATCCGAGCGTGTTGTAAAGGTGTGTTTCTTCACAAGAAAGAAGATCAGAGTTGATTTGTACACCGTCAGTCAACTCGCATGGTAGCCAGCGTCCTGTTAGCGGCGTCAACAACAGAGCGACTCTGTATGTAGAGCATGCACTGCCATTGTGAGGTTATTATAAAGTTATGTTAGCACAGACAGCACAGATCAATAATACTTTACCCTTCCCTTAAATGTCATTTCCCCCCTCACCTCTTTTATCAAAGCACACCGTTCCAGCGCACAACAAAGACGCTCGGCTAGTGAAGAACCTCGCCAGTTTATTCCCCAAGAGAGACGAGCGACATCGCACACCACACATTCATGCTGATTTTATTAATGCAAATTCAAAAAAAGCACAGTGTATTAAACTGAGCCAGTGCTTCATTGTATTCCGGTCACATTGTGTAGCTGCCAGATTAAAAACCCATCCCAACTAACTGAAGCCGAGTCCTTTTCATCTGAATCCTGTCATTTAGAGGAACATAATGAATTACAACCTTTATTAAGTCTGGTTTTGATGGTCGTGCAGAGGAAGAGTGAATAATGTTGATTAAAATGTTAGTAAATGGTATTATTAGATAATGGAATGCTATTGTACTAGCAAATCCAAATGCCGTTTTGAAGGGTGTGATGGTTGGCATATTTTAGCAAATAACTGTGCTTCATGAATGAGTTATACAGTCTTTTTAATTCTGTTGGTGAATGGATTTAATAAAAAAATAAGTAGTCATAGAGAACTAGCAGGATAATTATGACATGTTAAGTTTAGAGGCACAACTTGTAAACAGTTAGGTTTAGCTTATAAAGTTCTTTTGTAGTGTGGTATGGGTGTTTCCCAGTATTGGGTTGCAGCCAGAAGCACATCCGCTGTGTAAAACATATGGTTGATAAGTTAGCGGTTCATTCCGCTGTGGAAATCCTGGATGAATAAAGGGACTAAGCTGAAGGATAGTTTAATGAGATGAATATTTAGAGGTACAACTTGTAAACAATTTAGGTTTAGCTTACAATAGTTCTTTCGTAGTGTGGTATGAGGTTTCCCAATATTGGGTTGCAGCTAGAAGAGCATCTGCTGTGTAAAAGACATGGTGGATAAATTGGCGGTTCATTCTGCTGTGGCGATCCCTGATGAATAAAAGGTCTAAGCCAAAGGAAAATTAGATGAAATTAAAGTTTAGAGGTACAACTTGTAAACAATTTAGGTTTAAGTTACAATAGTTCTTTCGTAGTGTGGTATGGGTATTTCCCAGTATTGAGTTGCAGCTGGAAGGGCATCCACTGTGTAAAACATATGGTGGATAAATTGGCGGTTCGTTCTGCTGTGGTGAAGGGACTAAGCTGAAGGATAGTTAAATGAAATGAATATTTAGAGGTACAACCTGTAAACAGTTTAGGTTTAGCTTACAATAGTTCTTTCGTAGTGTGGTATGGGGACTTTTCAGTACTGGGTTGCAGCTGGAAGGGCATCTGCTGTGTAAAACATATGCTGGATAAGTTGGCGGATCATTCCGCTGTGGCGACCCCTGATGAATAAAAGGGCTAAGTATAAGGAAAATGAAATTAAAGTTTAGAGGTATATAGCACCTCAAATATAGTAAGTTCGACACTTCATTTTTCTCACAAAATTTACATTAGGAAAAAAATTGTACCACTGTTTAGCAAATTTCCCTCATGTTTTATAGACATTAAATGTTTTTATTTTGGTCTGTGTGTAGCTGAATTGAATGTTCAAATGTAAAGGTTCAGTTCATATATTTGTATATATATATGCTTTTACAATATTTAATGAAAAAATTGTTTACACATAAAATAAAATTGAAAATTGAGAAAGTCATGCATCATCAATGCAACATGATTGCATTGAATCCAGTCGATGTAATGATCCAGTCGATGTAATGATACTCATTGTCGAACCGAACTGTAAGAGCAGTGAGGGTTTACACCCCTACTCTACTCTTTCACATTCAAAATTCTAACCTGCTCTGTGTAACCCATAGACTGTAAAAAATATGGACACAGTATCAGTGACGTCACCCATAGGTTTCTGAAGAGCACAAATAAATCCATTGAACCGTCACCATTTTGGTTGCGTGTCATTGCGGCAAATGGGGGTAACCAAAACAGTGCAAAGAGGTGGAGCGTGAGCAGATAAAATAAAAAATGCTAGCATTTTGCTTAGATGGCAGTAATTACTTCCAAATACTTAGCATATAGTCTGTGTTAGTAAATGCAAGGCTGTTTATGAAATGCAGACGTAACATTGTATGACGCTGTTTCAGATGACAATCTGTCAGATTCTGGAGTGAATTCAAGTTCTAAAGAAAATTATAAATTATTAAATTATGTATGATAAATTATCTTAAATAAAACATACATTTCTAGATATGGTATATAAGTTTATAAAATTTTCACTGAACTGAGAAATGGAGGCCACTTGAAGGGTTTGTGAGCACAATTAACTGCACAGCATGCCATATTATCTTATAATTGTGAGAAATAATTCTAAAAGGCAACTGACTGTGTAAAACCACATAAAACAAAACAAAAATACAATTAGCTAATCAGCCGGAATCAGATGAGGGGATGTGAAGGTATGCAGACCTAATATAACTTAAAATAAAAGAAATGTTCTAAAAACATTCACCCCTCTTACAGTTGTAATGAATGGTAATATTAGCTTTATACACCAAAATCATCTTTTGTACCAGGCTTTAAACACCATTTTTTCTGCTGTAAAGTTGGCTATTTTAACATTGGGGTCATTAGAAATGTGCTCTATTTTGGAGCCAGGCCTAGTGGAATTTCGATGAATTGCAGTTTCAGTTACTTTCTTATTAGCTTTACGAGGGAGAGCAGGATGCCACGGCTTGATGTAAACACACATGTCCTCTTTGTTTCAGCTTTGACCTGGTGAGCAACGGTGGCGTGGCCATTGGCCTGCGATTTGAACGTGCTCCGTTCATCACTCAGGAGCACACCTTGTGGCTGCCATGGGGGCGTTTCTTCGTCATGGATACAATTGTGATGCGACACGAGGTTAATGACATCCCCAGCTGCGACCTGAGCAGCTTCACCCGTCCCATGCCCATCGTCCTCCCTGCTCCACTGACAGCGTTTGCAGGGACCTGCCCTGAGAGGGGCATCGTCGTTCCAGAGATTCAGGTGATGAAAACAAATTGCTACAAACTACAGAAGGGATGTTCATATGGTGTGCGATTGATCTGTTGGTGTAACCAATACTATGTGGTTGAGATTGGTTGAGTAGCATTGTGTTGTCATCTGTTTCACAGATTTAATACACCATTTACAGTCTTCAAAGACATAACCTACATTGCATGTTTTTGACCAGTGTTGGGGAAAGTTACTTTTGAAAGTAGTGCATTACAATATTGAGTGACTTCCTCAAAAACTATTTACTAATTGTGTTACTTAGTTACTTTTTTCATGGAAAGTAATGCGTTATATTACTTTTGAGTTACTTTTGCATTACTTTTTCTTACCTGGCTAAAGGTTTGATCTCTTTTAGAACTTGCAGGTGGAGTCCTTTTTATAGAGAAGCTCTGCATTTAACAACCACCTTTATAACCTACACCTTCATTTTCCTTAAAAAATGAAGGATAAAATTATATTTTGAGAACTTTCTGAGCCCAGAGCTATACATGATGTATATACAGATTAATGAAAGCATGTAAAGTAATATGTTTGCTACTTTTGTACAGTTTGTGTTATTAGTTAAGTAAATTCACTGTCCATTGAGACTGAGCGGCACATCTGGTGTGTGACCCCCTTAAGAGGACTAACATGAAATAGTTTATATTAAGGCAAAAACAGATTTTAAACCATTAAAATGTTTTATGACAACATGAACAGTAAGACAATAAAACAAACATCCTCAAATCAAAATAAATGTTTGATCTTTATACATTAGATAAACTGCTTCAAGTGGCCTTAACAAATGTGTAAATCTTTTCCCAAAAGAGAAAAAGTCTTACTATAGACACAGTCGCTTCTACAGTAGACGGTGGCTGCATTTCCTCAACAATAAAAGCAATAACCTTTTTTTTCAATCGAATTAATGGTTTTATCTGGAGAACATGAACTGATTTCTATAATTTGTTGTGTAGCTGAAGGTGGGGTGCGGGAGTAGTGCTTTGCATCCAGTTTTGTTTGTTTTTTTTGTTGTTTTTTTTTTCAATGTCATGCTTCTTGCAGTTGACAAGAGATTTACCTAAACATAATCTACACTTAACGACAATCTACTTCTTTTCTTTGATGAGTTCAAACGGGAACCGGGAACCGTTTGTTTTAACCAGGTCTTCCAAGTGAACCGGTCGAACCAGTTCATTAAATTGAACTGAGTTGTCGTGTAACGGTTTGCGTCTTCAGTAAGTACTTAATTATTACATTTTGACATACCGGATACCCCCTCTGACTCGAAATAAACCAATATCCTGAATTATTCAGTTACTAGAACAGTACACTGACTCAGCTGCTGTGAAAAAAGAGACCTGGTTAGTGTGAGCTGACTGTCTGTTGCCTCGCAGCACGCTCTCTCGTTAAGTGTGTGATTTAACCTAAGGTAATTTTTATATTGCAATATGTTTTTTAAAAGCCAATTGAGCAAGGTAAAAAGTAACTTGCGTTATAGTTTTTAAAAGTAACTGAAATATTATTACTTATTTTTAAAAGTAGAAAAGTAAAATTATTATGTAACATGCGTTACTTATAATGCGTTACCCAGAACACTCCGTTGATATAACCTTGTGACAACAAAAAAACGACTTTTTTTTTATTCGCTCTTCGCATCTAACATTAACTAATCATCTGACAGCAGCTTCTGTGCACATGCTTTATTTGTGTGTGCTGAGAAAAACAACATTCTTTATAGTACATGCAGATATTTTTTGTTTGTTGTTCTCAGAGTGTCTGAAAGTTGTCAGCCAAAAAGTGATGCCAGCAGTGAAAATCATGGGCTGTGCACAATGTAAAACTTGTATTGTTCTCTGATGAGTCCAACTTCTCTGTCTTTCCCACATTCGATAGAGTTACAGTGTGGAGAAGCCCCAAAGAAGCACACCACACAGACTGTTGAATTCCAACATCTTCAGGATACACACACACACATACACATGTGTGCTACTTGAAAATCTGTTTGGCTGGAATTATGCACTTCTAATCTAATGCTGCTTATTTTTTTCCCCAATTTCTGTTTAACAGAGAGAACACATTTCTAAACATATTAGTTTTAATAACTCATTTCTAATAACTGATTTATTTTATCTTTGCCATGATGGCAGTAAATAATATTTTACTAGATGTTCTTCAAGACACTTCTATACAGCTTAATGTGACATTTAAAGTCTTAACTAGGTTAATTAGGTTAACTAGGCAGGTTAGAGTAATTAGGCAAGTTATTGTATAATGATGGTTTGTTCTGTAGACTATCGAAAAAAAAATATAGCTTAAAGGAGCTAATATTATTGACCTTAAAATGTTTTTTTTTTTTTTTAAATAAAAACTGCTTTTATTTTAGCCGAAAAAAAAAAAAAAAGACTTTCTCCAGAAGAAATAAAATGTTATCAGACATACTGTGGACATTTCCTTGCTCTGGTAAACATCATTTGGGAAATATTAAAAATAATTCTAATAATTCTGACTGAAATACAACATACATGTGCCTGCACTTAAAATAACAAGATGAATATAGACAATTTTAAAAATAAAACAATTATAATATACATATGCAAACAATAGTGACACATACCGGAAAGTCCTACATTAGTATTGAATTTAAAATGTTTTCACATTTTTTTGATTTGTGCTCACTTAAAATCTTAAACCTAGTGCTTTTTTAAGCAGTCTTGTTTAGTCTGACAGTCTACAGTTTCTTCTGTCAAAAAAAACAGAAGGAAGGGAAAAAGCATGGTAATTTGCCACGATTGATTCCAGGCTAGTGCCGGTTGGTAATGATGTTCTGATAGACAGCAGGGGCAGATATTGGGAAATGTACATCAGAAGGGAACGGAGGAGCCTCTGTCTCGGGTGGCAGTCCTGTGATTTTATCTCCTGTGTGTAATTGGGCAGAGATACACAGTCCAATTTACTACGCCAGACATTTTCTGAAGAACGATAATTACATTTAGACGAAAGCAGCATGGAGGCTTTTTGAGTCTGACTCCTGGAGGAGCATTTGCAGTCTGCGTTTTTAACTTGACTGACTGCCATCCCGGTTTGTGTGTTCAGAATGTCCCTGTTAGTGTGTTTGTAGAGAAGGTATATACATTTCAATGCATGCATACAGTATGAATTGTGTATGTGTGTCTGTTTGTGTCTGTGTTTGAATACTAATGCATCTACTTGTAGCAGTGTGCCACCTTCCTAATTATATTGTCTTTGGTTAACAAGATTAATGATTCAGTCTCACATGCATTGCTATTAATATCTGTCCCATCCCAAATTCAGCCATTCTCTCTCTCTCACACACACACACACACGCACGCACGCACGCACGCACGCACACACACACATACTGTATCCACATATGCATCTATACGCACCCACACAAAGGGTTATCGCAGGTTTACAAACAGAAATGTCTATGCAGGAGCTTTTCTTATCAGTGTTTATTGACGCAGTAGCGATCGTCTGTGTTTATTGGTCAGCTTTGTGTCTGGCTGTGATAAAGGAGCGATACGCCGAGAGTTAATGAGAGCTCCGCAGTGAGCAATGAGAAACCTCTGAGTCCACTTCCTGCGAGGAAGCGATGGTGTTGTTAATGATGCCCAAGTGACCGAGACGAATGCATTGCTTTACGCAGAGTAATTTGCTCACTTGTTATCATGGTTGAGGGATTTATAGGTTTCTGGGTCATTTTTCACCCTGTAATCAAAAGGAAAGAAATAATGTGTCGAATGGTGTTAAGAAAATGTGTTTATATTTTAAAATAATTGTTTGACAGTCATGTCCTCATTTTCCATATTAAGTAGTGTATACTTGGGTGAAAATCTGATTCAAAGATTTGTCATGACCTTAATGGCAAAACACAATAGAAGTTTGAATAGTCCAGAATAGTTTAAATATTAAATATTGAGGTTTTTATGTAATTTAATACTTTTTCCACACAAAATCTAAGTTAGTTTTCAAAATATTAGGATATTTGATAATAAAATACAAGTAAATATAAAAAATGTATTTAATTAAAATTATAATAAAAAAATATATAATTAAATTTTAAAAAGTAATGCAACTTTATCATTTTATTCTTGTGAATAAGTACACTACCTAAAATCTTGTCGTCGATCCCAGTTGTAAGAGCAGTTAATTAATAACTAGACCTCTAGTTAATCATTTGGAAAAGTGGTAGAAGGTAGATTTTTCCAATGAATCATCTGTTGAACTGCATCACAATCATCACAAATGCTGCACAAGACCTATTAGAGCCCGCATGAACCCAAGATTCTTATAAAAATATGTCAAGTTTGGTGAAGGAAAAATTATGGTTTGGGGTTACATGCAGAATGTGGATGTGTGAGAGATTTGCAGAGTGGATGGCAACATCGACAGCCTGAGGTATCAAGACATTTGTGCTGCCTATTACATTACAAACCACAGCAAATTCTTCAGCAGGATAGCGCTCCTTCTCATACTTCAGGCTCCATGTCAAAGTTCCTAAAAGCAAAGACGGTCAAGGTGCTCCAGGATTGGCCAGCTCAGTCACCAGACATGAACATTATTGAGCATGTATGGGGTAAGATGAAGGAGGAGGCATTGAAGATGAATTCAAAGAACCTTGATGAACTCTGGAAGTCCTACAAGGACGCTTTCTTTGCCATTCCACATGACTTTATTAATACGTTATTTAAGTCATTGCAGAGATGTATGGATGCAGTCCACCAAGCTCATGGGAGTCATACACAATATTAATTCTTTTTTTTTTTCACTGCACCCTGACTTTATATTCTATACTGTACATTATTTATGTTTAGTGACAAGACTTTAGTCTAGGCAAAGTCAGATCTTACTGTTCTAATTAAATAATTAAAAATCAAGGCATGATCATATTTTATTTTGGCAAAATAAGCGTAATCTAGAGGCCATTGTCTTTCATATAAGCCGCTTCTGATACCAATTGATCAACTAAAAGTCAAGTTATTATTTGTTGTTCCTAAATCTTGAATAGGCGACAAGACTTTTGTCAGGTAGTGTAATTATGCTGTAAAGCATTATTCCTTATTCACAGTAATACAATTATAAAAAGGCATTACTTTTTTTTTTTACTGTATTACTGATCGAATAATTCTGTCTTACTGCGCATAAGGGAGGTTTGAAACTTTTGAACAGCATTTAATTTTAACTTTTAATATAATAACTCTGAGGTGAATTATGGCCTAGATTCTCCCAATAATTAGTATTTCTTGCACAGTATAATAAAGTGTCTGCTCTGGAAAATAAATTAATTCCTTCTCATTTGCGTATATACCGGAGATGCTAAATAATGCAAACACTTCTCAGCAGGGTGCATCTCCCACAAAATTAACAGATTTGTTACTGTTCGCTCTGTTTTGTTGTAGCTAATATCTTAATTTTCACTTTTCTCTCTCTCTTCAGACCCTCCAAGAAGAAGTGCGGATCCCAGGTACAGACATGCGTTTGGGCTACTTGAGCAGCCGGACTTCAGGCTACAAGTCTCTTCTGCGAATCACCCTCACCCACTCCACCATCCCCTTCAGCCTGATGAAGGTGCACCTCATGGTGGCCGTCGAGGGAAGACTCTTCAGGAAGTGGTTTTCAGCTGCTCCCAACCTCTCCTATGACTTTGTTTGGGACAAAACCGACGTCTACAGCCAGAAAGTGTATGGGTTGTCCGAGGCTTTCGGTGAGTGGGGAATGAAGTTCTTAGAGTCTCTTTTCTCAGGGTTGAGTTCCTCAAGGTAATCATCTAAAATTCAAAATGAGATCTATCAGTGTATAAGTTCTGATCTGAAGAGGTTATCTGTTTTTAACCTTTTCACACATACATTTTAAATGCTCCTAAATACTTTTAATTATTAGGTACATAACGCTTTAAAGTTTATAATGTGACACATCACTAAGCCCACACAGAATCTGTGCACATTTTTTTTAGCCCACCATTAAGGCTGTTTATTTACTTATGTAAATGTGTGCAAGTATATATTTATTTCATTTTTATATCAATTTCAGTAATGATATCGCATAATATGCAAATATTTATATGATTTATTCACATTACAGTTTGTAAAGTAATAGTTTCTGTCTTTTTGTAGATATACTATATGAGAGAGTTGTTATTGGAATGCAATGAAAACCTTGCCTTGCCTAAAAAAGTTTATTTTTTCTTCATGCGTTAAGTTTTTTTCAATTCTGCAATATTATTTCGCATAAATCCACAGATTTTTTTTACAAAGTGCTGCAAAGAATAGCAGAAAATATTCACAGATTCTGTCTGACCCTGCACATTGAAGCTCTGGGGCTGGATGGGGGGATTTGTGATGCTGGATTTACAACATGTTGATTTATCAACTTTTACTAAAATACACAAATGTAAGTGGATGATTATCTGGGAGGAGGGTAGAATAAACATTCTAGTAACCTAACCAGTGTGTATCTGATGTGAATAAAGCACATTATCTGATTATGTTAAAAAAATAATTATCATTGCCGTCTCAGTGTGTATTTTACAAAACATAACTATTTAGCTAGTACTTATGTGTATTTAAATATCTGAAATCTAAAATGAATGCTATTTGTTTGAAAACACTGTTAAATTATAGTCTTTGACGTGCTACAGTATGTGCGTCTTTCTCTGCCTCAGTGTAAGCCATCTCGGTAAAGCAGATTTGAATTTAACAGCTGATCATATCATACGCTCCAGAGACCAGCCTAGACCGATCACACCGGTCTGATTGTATGTGTCAAACAGCTAAATCTTTTCAGTTGTGCAACTTGGGTGTTAATTCATGTTGATCAGTCACAAAAATTTGATAAACTTATTTCTTCCATTATCAGATACAGTTTCTATGAGCTTCTATACAAATGAAAGACTTCCTGACTTTTAAAACCGTAGAAATGGCTGTTTTCGTGTGTTTGTTACATCAAGATTGGCTTAAACTGTTTTATATCCTAGTCTCAAATCGCTCACATTCACCTAATCCAAATGCTGCAACCAGACTTATTCATAAGTGTTGTAAGCATCACTGGTTTTTAGTAAATCAGAAAACAGATTTTACAATTCTGATTTTTTGTTTATAAATCTCTTTAAATGCTTGCTCCTGTCTATCTGTCTGAACTTCTTCACCCCTAAACTCTGTCCAGAAGATATTATTGGTAGTCTTGTACATACACAGTAGCAGGACAGCAACTTACAAATATCTTGCTTTTAAAGAGAATTACTCTTTGTCTGTTTTCAAATGCCTGCTAAAAATCCACTAGTTTTTCTATAGAAAATTGATTTAAGGTATAGGCCTCAAACTCAATTCCTGCTGCAGCTCTGCACAGTTTTGCTCCAACCCTAATCAAAAACAGCTGATCCAACTAAGCAAGGTGTTTAAGATGACTAGAAACTATTTAGCAGCTGTGAGTTGGAGGTGGTTGCCGCTGAACTATGCAGATCTGCAGCCATCCAGGAATTGATTTTGAGACCATTGAAAGGAATAGTTCTCCCAAGAATGAAAATTCCCACACCATTTACTCACTCTCAAGTGGTTCTAAACTTTTATGCTTTTTTTTCTTTTTTTTTAACAAGTTATTCTGAAGAATGTTAAGAAAAAAGCAACCATCGAGTTCCATAATAGAAACAAGCAATACTATGGAAGTCAATGTCTGTTTTTTCCATCAACATTCCTCAGTGTATCTTCTTTTGTGTTCATCAAGAGATAGAAACTCAGCCAGGTTTGGAACAAGTGGAGGATGAGTAAATGATGACAGAATTTTCATTTTGGTGGAAAATGTCACTTTAATGCAGTAGTTTCTTTGTCTGAAGAGCTTTGCATGCTCTACAAAGTGAACTTGTAAGTGAACTCTTGAATGTGTTTGTTCCTCTCTCTTGCTAGTGTCCGTGGGGTTTGAGTATGAATCCTGTCCGGATCTGATCCTCTGGGAGAAGCGGACGGCTGTTCTGCAGGGATACGAGACCACTGCATCCAACCTTGGTGGCTGGAGTGTGGACAAACATCATGCACTGAACATCCAAAGTGGTGAGTTGTGCACGCAGAAGCAGAAAGATACTCAAATACATACAACAGCTTTTTCTAAACACTTTATTTATTTATTTTTCATAATTTGAAAGTAGGGCGACGCAGTGGCGCAGTAGGTAGTGCTGTCGCCTCACAGTAAGAAGGTCGCTAGTTCGAGCCTCGACTGGGTCAGTTGGTGTTTCTGTGTGGAGTTTGCATGTTCTCCCTGCGTTTGCGTGGGGACAATGGACCGACGGAGAGTATTTTTTCCAGAAGTATATGACCGAAATACCAACAAATAATCCAGGTAAAAGTGCATTTGTCTGTTATGACAACACTCGAAGTTGATTTGAACACCTCTATAACTTGGTTAGCACTTGTTGCCAACAGTGTTGCCAGTAAATTACTGTAAAAAACCCTTTTAATTGTCTAACAGTGCACCTTATATACAATTATATAAAAATTATTAGTCCTGTGAAATTTTTATTATTTTTTAGCTTTTATTTAATGGATATATATACATATGTATATATATATTAATTAAATAAAAGCTAAAAAAGAATAACCAAGTTATAGAGGTGTTCAAATCAACTTCGAGTGTTGTCATCACAGACAAATGCACTTTTACCTGGATTATTTGTTGGTATTTCGGTCATATTCTTCTGGAAAAAATACTCTCCATCGGTCCGTTGTTTGTGCTAATGTGTCCTCTGAAACTGCCTGCATCACTCACATGTTTCCCTTCTAACATTAAACCAAAACCTGCAGCAAAATCTGTTCCTATGTAAATAAATAAAATAAATAGAATGTTAGTCAATTACTTAAAAAATGTTAAGTAATGTTAGGCGTAGCAATTTCAAATAGCAAATATATGTATATAAAATCACAATATTGATGGCTAATAGCCATCAACAGTCTTATTCAAAGTAGTAGCAGTGTCATTGCAATACATTAAATAAATTAAAGAACTAAATAGATGTTAAAGTTCTCAAAAGTCCAAACCAGAGAAAATAATATTAGCCAACTTTATACCTTACTTCATTCTGTACTCGTCCACAAAACTTTCTGCAAAATGAAACACTATCCCCTTACCATAGTAAAGTTTGTTAAATCCAGCATGTTCGTCAGGCACGTTGATAAAGTTGTCCTCCAGAATTGTTCCAGCATCCTTTATGGCAAATTTGGCAAATCCTGTGGTGCACAATAGTCGAATCACTGCAAGGTGGCGTCGACGTCATTATCAAAATACAGTATAATACACGATTTTTTTTTTAAATCGTTGTATAAGTTGTTTGACATCACTGAAAATTTCCATAATGCAATGCTAAATCCAGTTATGTACTGTAAAAAGAAATTTACAGTTTTATACTGTGCAAAATACAGCAAATAACAAAGAAATGTCTAACAGTGTTCATGACATGACATGACTGAATTGCTAAATTGATGTGGGCTTTCTAAATGAACAGTACTTTCCTAACAGTTTTCTAATTTTTGCTGTGCTTATTTTGATATTGATATTATATATTAAAAATCTAAAAGATATAAGTATTATTTATAGTAATACTATAATGCTTATTTTACGTTTACTTTAATACTTATATACTTACTTAAATACATATAGAAATTTCAAATGCTAATGATCTACTTATATAATAATACACATGGTCTCATTCAGTCTAGTTCAATAACAATGTTATTTTTGGCTGATTCTTATTAGTGAGAACAGGTCAATTTTCTACTGTTGTTGAATTGTCTCTATAATCAGTGATTGTGTAAGTCCCTCGGTTTGGTTTTTGTCAGGTATAATATTTGCCAGTACACTTATCTCAGGAAATGAGGCGTATTCAAAGCACAAATGTTAGCAGCACAGGTGGTCGGTCACTAAAACCCACCACTGGGAACTTCTGCTAAAATGTGACCCAAATTCTTCAACTGACAACTCTCTTTATTCCCTAGGGACTTTGCTATCATTTATTTTGCATGCCTAAGATTGTTTTAAGGTTTTTGATTTAACTGCTTCTCCATGGCTCCACACATGGCATTTTTTCTTAGCAGTTTTGCCTAAAAATTATTCAAAGGTGGCTCTGGATCAGTCTACACAACTGCAGTCAGATTTTATCACAATTTGTTTCTCGTAAGGTGTAGTGGACTGCAAAGAAAGCTTTTCTTACTTAGATTTTTTATTTGTTGCTAGTAATAAATATCTTAAATCAAGAAGCATTTTCTTGATAAGAAATTTATTTGTTTATTTTTCTTCGCTTAGTCTCTATTATATACCACATGTCTTTGGACTGTTGGGTAAACCGGAGCACCTGGAGGAAAGCCACACCAACATGTGGAGAACATGCAAACTCCAAACAGAAAAGCCAACTGGCCCAGAAGAGACTCGAACCACAGACCTTCTTGCTGTGAGGTGACAGTGCTAACCACTGAGCCACCATGCCACCTTTTTAAGAACTAACATAAGTTTTATTTCGATAAATATCTATGAGTTTTTATTAGCAATTAGCAATATATCCATGAGTTTTTTCCCAAAACAAGCAAAATAATCTGCCAATGGGATAAGCAAAATAATCTTATGTCAAAAAGAAAATCAAGTTTATTTTTTTTATCCCATTGGTAGATTATTTTGGTTCTTCAAAAAAAAAACTCACTTAATTTAAACATATTATTTCTTAAAACAAGACAATATGTTTGCTTGTCTAGAAAAGGCTTTTAGATTTAAGAATTTTTAGCTATTTGGACTAGAAACAAGACAAAATATCTAAGTAAGAAAAGCTTTTTTTGCAGCGTGGTGAGTTAAATTTGGCAGTAGGAGTTTGTGCACAAGAATTGTAAATAGTGTCATGTTGTGTGACTGTAATTCATACAATTTTGTCATTCTCAGTTAAAATTTCAAAAACAGAAACAGAAACCATTGTTCATGCACCTGAAAGAGACTTAATTGCCCTGGAGGAAAACTTAATTAAGCTGTTTTGCCATAAAACTGGTACTAAAGAAACCTAAAGAAAGAAAATATTCACCCCAAAATATTCAATTGAAGCATGAAACATTTTTTGCTGAAACTAAATTAACCTGTATAAAATGAAAAGTAACAGTGTTTGCCCCAAATATTAATATTCCACGAATGTGACAAAATCATTGCCACACAAGTACAAATACTGCAACTGAATGGAAATGGACCATATTGCGTTTTAGTCACTTCTTGCTATTAATAAACCATTAACTATGACTATCACTAAATTCCTAATTTGCTGCTTATTAAAAGTTATTAATGTAGTTTAGTTATTAGGTACAGTAGGATTACTTAAGTAGAATGAGTTCATTCAGATATGTACTTTATAAGTACTAACAGCCAGTATCTTAAAGAGCCCCTATTTTGCAATATAAAAGGTCATCTTTTGATTTTGGGCGTCTCCAACAACAGGCTAATATGCATGCAAGGTCAAAAAACACTTTAATTTTGTTATAATATGCATTTATTTTGACCTAATTATCGCAACGACCCCTATATGATTCGTTCAGTGATTTATTTGTTCCCAAACCCCTCCTTAGTGCAATTGTAATCTGCGCTGATTGGACCGCTGACACACTTTGTTGTGATTGGCCGACTGCGTTCAGCGCAAGATTGGGTGAAATGCCCACCATGGCTATGAAGTAGCAGAGAGTATGTGAGAGGCCAATGCAGGAATGCATTAAAGCAATGGAGTTAAACACCAGAATATTACTCTACTCTTAAACCTAACCCCACGTAATAACAATGACACACATTCAGTATTAGTCCACACAGTGGCAAAAGTTTAACTATTTTGAAAATTGACCACACGGCGTGTGTATGAACAGCTGATGGTGGTTATAGCAAAGACAAATGGTAGAGGATCACGAGTTCAGAAACACATTTAAATCGGTAAAGGAAGAAGCACGCATCGCGTTTTCAACGTGGTTTTGGACGCAATAATGTATGTGAATAGCCCCTTGAAGGTTTAACCTGAGAGATACAATTCAAGCACTGATCTATAATAGATACGGGATTACAAGCCGTGCAGGGCGATTACAATTTATAACACACAATTAAACACATATTTTGCAAACTACACAAAAGGCAACATTTTTAAGTACACTTACATTTTTTGATATGGTGGAAGAAGAAACTGGTCCATATAAACTGTAACAGTTACTGACAAAGTCCCTGTCAAAGTCTGACAAAGTCCCATACATAATAGTCTCTGCTGCTCCTTCCTTTAATAACAAACGGCCGACGAATTCCACGCTGAAGGGTAGGTTATTGTATCAAAAATCAGAAAAATGACAGGAACAAACACACATACTGTGGTATTGTTATGAAAATGAACTTTAACCCTTTATTCCCCACAGCTGAATCTCCATCTGCAAGTAATCATCATCTTCGCGTCATGATCAGTCCCGCGATTCTCCACGCTCCGCTAGTGTCTGAAAGGAAAACGAGTTCACATTTTACCGGATGCGGTACTACATATTTGGTGACGTACCGCATCGAAGTCGACGCATTCAAGCAAAAGATCTGAACCTAACTCTTTGTACTTTCAGATTTAAACCTCAGCTGGATATTTTAAGTCGTTTAGTGCTGTTACGCACTGCATGGAAGCTTATTTTCAAAAACCCATAATAGTGGCTCTTTAATAATAGTCAGGTAACAAGCCACTACACTGTAAAATATCTGTAAATTGTACAGTTTTCCGTATTTTGCAATTCATGTTTTTATTTTTCACTAATTTAGGCTTTGGAATAGCATTGTCTCACATTGATAATTCCTCCAACAACTTTTAACCTTGACAAGTTTGAAAAAGTGACTTTTATGGACTTTGATGTGATATATTGTATGGGTTGGTGTTGTATATTATGCTGCAAAAAGCTTGTAATAAGCTGCCAGAACTTTTTTCTGTTATTTCACAAACTTGGTTGTCTGTATATTATTTAGTAAACAATATATTGTATCAAACTACTAAAATGTCAATTAAAAAGGCATTTTGTTAAACTGCAGAGTTGAATTTTCAACATCAAAAGTTGACAGAGCAGAAATCAAGGTCCCATAATGCAATTCACAACTGTAATTAAAACAGAAAACACATAATACAGAAACTGTTAATAATTAGAGAAAGTAAGAGATAATAAAAAGATATTTTTTTTACTGTGTAGTTAATAGTGAGAATTGGCATTTAAACTAGTGTTACCTGCATTTCATTTGCATACCTGATATAGTATATCAGTAATATTATAAACCTAAGCAAAAACATTGACCTTTTTTTGCCACACGCCACACAATTTGGTGAAGGTTTGCAAAAAAAGTTGAAAGAACGTGCTTTGAGGTTTTTCACATTCCCGACCTATTAAACTTTTAATAAAGTTTTAAACTGTTCCAAAATGGAGTACTGTGGGGAATGTTAGTGATCAGTGATGTTTCTTTTCTTTAAAGTTTACCTAGCAAGTAAATTGCCTTCCAAATGGCAAGATTTTCCTCAAATCACCAAGCAAGCTAATGCATTGTTTGAACTGAATGCAGTTTACACAGGAATTTAGAGTGAATTTCTGAGCTTGATGAGAATAAGCCTTTGCATCAGCTCCAGTAAACTCCACCAATCAGCATCGACGGCCTGAAAAAAAGATGTTATTTATCGTCTCTCGAAACACAACATGGTTCAACAGGTACTCGGGGGGGTAATTAAAAAAAAAAAAGCTCTGAATAAAAAAAATCACTGAAAATTGTATTTCGTGCACTTTGCTACTTTTTGAGTGCGGTTTGCGCTGAGCTGCTCAGCATTGGAGATTCACTGAGTCATGCAGTGGAGATTCAGCCTGACTGTGTTAACAATAATAAGAGGAAGTTATCTTTTCCTACTGTGACTGTAGACCTTCACTTAGCTGGTTTCTCTACAAAAGTATCTAGCTGTGTAAGAGAAAAACAGCTCCTTATGATAGATGAATTCAGTTCCGTTTAGCGCATATCGGCCCTGCTGGTTATTTAGCAAAATCTTTTCTCATGCGCAAGCAGCACTGTATAGCTCTGAGATCGAGAGATGCAACACAAATGCATTTAATGTCATTAAATTTGCACAGAATTAAATCAGCTTAAAACCTCAACTTCTCGTAGCTAATAAAACCTGAGGATTTATAGCTGTAACACTTTACTTGAAGGGGATAGTTTGTTTATACATTTATAAATGTTTATAAACATGAAGTAAAACCTTAAAAAGTTTTATGACCATTTCAATGACAATTTCAATTTGCACAACTGTAGTTGAAATCACCCCCTTCAGGTAAAGTATTTCCTTTACTGCAGAGAGATAGTTGTGAATAGATTTGGGACTAAATGGAGTAAATACCTACAACTTCTCTGTTTTTGTGTCATGTCATGACTATAAAGTTCCCCTTTATAAAGGAAATTCTACGTGTGTCTGTAATAAACAGACTTTGGGAGTGCTTTAGATGACCAATAACTTCTGAAGATATGAAATTGGGCCAATGAAATGGCAATTGAATTGGCGGAGCTTAGCTCCACAGCTGAAACTGATGAGCCAATTAGGGCTATATCAGTCGGCTGTTGGAGTCAGCTCATCAGAATTGTTGCTTCAGACCCAATCACGCGACTGAAGACACGCTATCTGCCAACCTGATTTCAAGTTTACTCACCAGTGCGGGGGAAGACGCGCCAGCGTCAGTCGATCTGGGATTCCTGTCCCCTGAGCATTTCGCTGGTGTGCACAAAAGAGCAGTTTCCATTTAAAGAGGCAGATTCCCTATGAGAGCAAAAGTCAATCAACACATCTTTTTCAAGACGCTGTTCTGACTGTGCGTTTCAGGATGCGGTGGTTCCTATCTCCGGATGATGGAATTGGGTATCACATGACAGGTCTGGAGGTCCAGCATGTCGATGCGGTGCCCGCAGACAGCTCATGCTCTCACTGTGAGGGCGTGGCTGTTGCACAGCTGAGATCGCGGCGTCAGCCACCCCCGTTGCTCCCTGTGAAAGCGGTTAGCACATGGGCAGTGTGCCCCATCCAAGCTTCGGGTGAATGTGCGGTTCATCCCCTGGGATGCCCGCACCTCCGCTTGATGACAGCGGAGATCAAAGGTCCATC
This sequence comes from Danio aesculapii, assembly GCF_903798145.1. Classification (NCBI taxonomy): domain Eukaryota; kingdom Metazoa; phylum Chordata; class Actinopteri; order Cypriniformes; family Danionidae; genus Danio; species Danio aesculapii. The sequence goes on from NC_079449.1 coordinate 38,264,094, forward strand.
GCGACATCGGAGGGCGAGCTGTTATGCTCAGATGACAGACCGGTCACGGTTCTCGAATCCGACATAATGGCTGTGCTTCGGAAATTCGGAAATGCCACCCTCGCTTATCCTGAAGATATGCGCCGCGCTGGCAAAGTTTGCTTTGTTAGTGTGCCCATATCCCAGGTATTCCTTCTCGGCAACACCGTCGGGGACTTTACCCAGGAGTCCTCAGTGGTGAGAGATCAGCCATGCGCGATGGAGCAGGTCATCTCTTGGTGGGCTCGGAAAACTGCTCTCCCCATCAGACCCGTCCGCGCTGGTCGTTCCTCGCAGAGTGTCCTCCTCTGCGGGTACATCAGCGATCGTTCCGGTGATGCTGCTCATTCGGACTCTGTCAGCCTGGTTAGCGCTGCTCAGCTCAAACGTAGTAGCTCATGCGTTCGGTCAGACTCGGTTTTGCATTTCAATTTGTCTTGGCCTCCCGAGTTCACGGATGTGTATTTAAGCTACTTCTCGCTATGCCACCCCTGTCTCGCGTGAGAAGATTGTTATCCTCCTGGCGAAGGATATAATAAAGCCAGTCCTCCAGCCAAGATGAAGAGTGGGTTTACGCCCCCCTTCATCGTATCCAGAGAGCGGTGGGTAATACCAATACTATCTGCGTGTTTTTGATCTGTCATCTGTTCAGGATGCCGATCAAGATGCATTGTTCATATGAGACCAATTCTGGCTTCGCGATCGGGTCCCCAGATGGACATGGCGCGCGGAGACACACCGGGTGTACATCATCATGCTGGGTCTCCGCACCTTCAGCCCCTGGATGGATCTTGCCTTCTACAGGCCTGAGTGCCCTTAGAACAAGTGTCCAGTTATGCTGTCATTTGACAGATGCTTCCAGTATGGGCTGACGGGCTGTGTGTATCGAGCATGCAGATGCAGGTTTGTAACCGACCCCAGTTGCATTGGCATTTCAACTGCCTGGAGCTGTTGGCATTGTTTCTCGCTCTCCACCGGTCCCTACCGAAGCGGGAGGGGGATATAGCCCTAATTGGCTTATCAGTTTCAGCTGTGGAGCTAAGCTCCGCCAATTCAATTGGCATTTCATTTGCCCGTTTTCATATCTTCAGAAATGATTGGTCATCTAAAAAACTCACAAAGTCTGTTTATTACAGACACACGTCTTCGTTCCCTATTCGTGGAATGTGGGTTACGTACGTAACCAGGACATTTTTATGAACATCCCCTTCAAGTAAAGTGTTTTCTTTGCTGCAAAGAGGTGGCTGTTGTGAATAGATTTGGAACTAAATAGATTAAATATTTACATTCTCTCGTTTTTTTTTTCACTCAGGTATCCTTCACAAGGGCAACGGTGAAAACATCTTCATTTCCCAGCAGCCTCCAGTCATAGGAAGCATCATGGGTAATGGACGGCGGCGCAGTATCTCCTGTCCAAGCTGCAACGGGCTGGCGGATGGAAACAAGCTGCTCGCACCTGTAGCTTTAGCTTGCGGGTCGGATGGCAGTCTGTATGTGGGAGATTTCAACTACGTCCGTCGGATCTTCACTACGGGAAATGTCACAAGTGTCCTAGAGCTCAGGTTTGGCATTCTGCATGTGCATAGACACACAAATCAAATGACAAACTGTTTCGTACTCGTTAGACAAGTTGTTCACTAACTAAAAGGTGATCTGACTGTCAGTGTTTGGAGCTCGACTAACACAAGATTGATGCTACTGGCCTTTTAGATTTGCAGAAATAGTTCACGCAAAAATGAAATTCACCTTATTTTCAAACCTGTCTGACTTTATTAAATCTGAACTAGCTTGGATTTGTTCTACAGAAGAAAGTAAATTACAGAATAATCATTTTTGCGTGAATTTAGTTCAGAATTTCTTCCATCTTTCATTCAACCCCAAAAAGCACACATACTGTACATATGTAAGGCACCTGTTAAGGGGGCTATATGTAGAGTTTTGCACATAAAAAAGAACAAAATAGTACCAAATGCACCATAAAATCAAACTTAAATATGTGACTTGTGATTAGAAGGATATTTAAAGGAAGTGCATTCCATATTTTTTCCCATAGTCTTAAATTTACATAGAGGCTGATGAATTAATTTATATTTATATCTTCCACAATTATGTGGACTCTCAATGAAAGCTTCCAGGATATTTATCCCAGAGAGCACCACATTGCTGCTTTCAAAACTAATTTTTTACTTTTGAGAACAAGTGTGAGCTATACAGTAGCAAAAAGTTCCTGTTTGCAGTTCACTTAATGACCACTGGTGTCGCTATAAACAAAGGTTTCTCAATTCTACATACAGGCCGTTTTAAGATTGAAGTTTACATATTTGAAATATGTCTGGGCTAGAGGTTCTCAACTGGTTTTGCATCAGGACAGATTCTTGATACTCTTGATATTGAGTGTATATATATATATAGACAAAAGTCTAGTTGTCGATCCCAGTTCTAAGAGCAACAAATAATAACTTGACTTCTAGTCGATCATTTGGAAAAGTGGCAGAAGGTAGATATTTCAGATGAATTATCTGTTGATCATCACAAATATTGCAGAAAATCTATTGGAACGCGCATGGAACCGAGATTCACACAGAAATCAGTCAAGATTGGTGAAGGAAAAATCATGGTTTGTGGTTACATTCAGTATGTGGCGTGCGAGAGATATGCAGAGTTGATGGCAACATCAACAGGCTGAGGTGTCAAGACATTTGTGCTGCCCATTACATTACAAACCAAAGGAGAGGGCAAATTCTTCAGCAAGATAGCCTTTCTTCAGCCTCCACATCGAAGTTATTGACAGCAAAGAGGGTCAAAGTGTTCCAGGATTTGCCAGCCCAGTCACCAGACAAGAACATTATTGGGCATGTCTATGGTCAGATGAAGGAGGAGGCATTGAAGATGAATCCAAATAATCTTGATGAACTCTGGGAGGCCTGCAAGCACATGGAAGTCATACACTATTAATTATTTTTCCTCTGTGCCATGACTTTATATTTTATGCTATACATTACCTCTTGTTAAGTGACTTTTGTCTAAGCAAAGTCGGACCTTACTGTCCTAATTAAATAATTTAAAAAAATTATTTAGAGAAAATAAGAGTAATCTAGAGACCTTTGCATTTCATATAAGTCACTTCTGATACAAAATGACCAACTAGAAGTCAACTTATTATTTGTTCCTAAAACTTGGATAGGCAACAAGGTAGTGCATATATACTTAATAATAAGTTGTATAGCCTATGTTTCATAGTCTATGAGACCCACCAGTTGACAATACCTGACCTAACCACAACATTCAGTATGTTTGCTATGGGGATCCTTTCTATTTGCCATGAATACAATAGATATACTTGTAGAACTGCATTAGTATAATTTTCTGCAGTACTATAATTTTACCACTCTAACCTTTCTTATGCACATTAATGCATGAACTAAGTACTAACTCTGTAAGCTAACCCTCTATTTTCCCACTTTCTTCTTGTTTTCATGCTGCTCTCGCTAAATACAGAAATAAAGATTTCAGGCATAGGTAAGAGTTTTTCTAAAGAGTCACACTGTTTGTTATGATGAATGAATATCAGTTAAACACCATACAGTCCTCTCTCTCTCTCTCTCTCTCTCTCTCTCTCTCTCTCTCTCTCTCTCTCTCTCTCTCTCCCTCTCTCTCTTTAATGCATTTGTAGATGCTTGTGGAATAGGCCCAATGCGGGTGTTTTTCATAAATTAAGGCATACCGAGGAGCAAATTAAAGCACATCCTCTCTGGGTAGCAATAAAATGGGCAGTGCTACGACTGAGCTTTGAAATTGTGCTGTAGATCAATGGCGACCAGCATGATTCATGGGTAAACTCTCAAAGTGGGTTACTGCAAGCAGGGAAAAAAAAGCTTAAAGAATTGTGTACGTTAAGGAAACCAGAGTCGGGGCAGGCACATAATTTGAAATGTCAGACAGGAAGATGGAAAAGCAGTTACGAGCTTAGCATAAGCCCGGTATCAGCGTTTTAAATATTTCTCACCCTCAGGGGACTCGGCTTCCTTAAAGAATATAATTACCTAGCCCTCCCCGTTAGAATTACGCGTGCTGCATTACCCACAATACGGCGTGATATTTCACCCGATGACAAATTACACATTCAAAGCGCCGTTGGATCTGAATACACAGTTCGTTAACATGTTTGATTTGACAAATGGCTGCGTGGTATCAAGAGAAAAAAAAAGCATCAGTCATCAAACTTCGATCTAAGCTTTCAAATATAACACACATCCTCCCCGTGGTGCTATGAACCTTTAATATGAGATGTGTGGCACAACCAACTGTGAGTTTTGACAGGCAGCACTGTGACAGCTAACAGTATGATGCTCAGGTATGACTGACAGCATATGAGAGGGTTCTCTGAGAGAGGTTAGGTAAACCCAGGACACCTGCGAGTTTGTAAAATGCCCTATCCTTCATGATGAAGTCTCCGTTTAACCCTGCTTCCTCAGGTCACGACTTTCCTGCGGGTGCTTCCATCAAGACAAGGAGGGCATCACCAGTCATGTAGCTATTAGCTATGGGCACACATGCAATGTTGTAGTGAATGTCTAAAGGCTCTACATATTGCAGTATAGAGTTGGGAAAGTGCTTACCTTGGAAAGGACTTACCTGGGAAAGTAGGACAAGGCAGGTTTACTACTGCAGTTAAATACCAGAGATATGATTGTGATTTTAACCCTACTCCACCCCTCACCTACACCTTCTGTCTTGCTTCCAGAGTTCTGAACTTTTCAAAAGCTCTGGCTTGTAGCCATACATTTTCAATGATAATTTAGAACATGTAAAAGACATTGTACTTTTGGACAAAAGGGTACCTTGATCTTCAACACACTTGCCTGAAGTTTTCAGCAACATTGTGTCTTAAGACTGAAGTGTGATCTTCCTAGAAACTGAGTTGTACACCCCTGATCTAGTGGACACCCCAGGTAGCTGGCAGGGGTGCTCACCCTTTGGTCTGTATGAGTCCTACTGCCCTGGTATAGTGATAGGAATACTTACAGTGATCACTGTTCTTTAGATGAGAAGTTAAATAGAGGTCCTTACTCTCTGCAGTCCTTTAAAATGACCCAGAATGCTCTTCAAAAAGAGTAGGGGTATGACCCTGACATCCTGGCCAAATGTGCCCACCTTCCTCTGTCATGACCTCCTAATCATCCCTCTATGTATTAATTGGCTTGATCCCTTGATCCCCACCAAAAAGCTGGTGTGTGGTGTGTCCTAGAGTCAGGCAAGTGCTTCACACTGGCGGTGGTTGAAGAAACATGCTGGAAACTAATCTCATCAGTGCAACTTCTCTAATGATGAGCATCAAACATGATGATACAATCAAGACAACTTCAAATTAAATTCTGGTTTCCAAGGCATGTTACAAATCAAATGAATACTAAAGATTCTTTATGTTTGCTGTGAGGTATCATTTCAGAACACAGGTTATTCAATGTGTCATGGATTGTTGATGTCAAACTCCAGATGCTTCTTATGTGTGTCTGAATTGTCTGACATTATGGCAACTGAGATCGTACAGTGTCCATTGGGGATCTTGTTCATACACAAGAAGTACTTACAAGAATTTGTTATGTGGTGTATTTGTGTATAAGATGTTCGAGTTAACATTTAGTAAATATTGGAATGTCTGATCTGCAGTTTAAAGTTCATATTTATTTCCACAGTCCTTCGAAACCAACACCATTACCTGTCCTCAGTACTGAGGATTTTTACCTTCGAGGTAAAAAACAATAATGCACATTATGTATGTTCACTGGGACCTCAAGATTACTAGTTGACCAGGAAGTCACATTTCACAAAGATGTTGGTTTGTGGCCTAAGGGTCACATCATGCTTTCCAGTGTTTATGGTGGAACTGCTTATCAGCCCTGGACCAGGTTTGTGTTGTTCTTTTGATTGTAAAAGTTGCGCTTTGGGGTGTACAAGCTAAATCACTTAGCGGAACATGTTCTGATAATTTGCTTTAGAAATATACATTTGTAGAAACGTCAGTGTAAAGGGCAAGCTCATATTTGCAGCCAGAAAAGAACAGTCATTGCCGGTTGGGCGGAAACAAATAAAGTAATCTCTGTGTTTATGTATGTGTACACGGCCGAGTAAATAAGGCTAGACCGTGATCTCTCTGACATACCCACTGACCCCTTTTCCACAAGAGTCGCTCACCTCCATCGTCGCAGCAACATGCTGAAAAATCCAATTATCTTCCCCAGACCAGCTTTAGTTGTTGAATATAGATGGAGACTACGAAGGTCAGGGTGTTCTCGTCATCGCAACAAGCACAAAGCCGCGTACCTCCAATAACACACTTACATCACATACATGCTGGGACTAAAAAGCATCTACCCCAGGGTGTCACACTCTCTGGCAGATTCTTGCAAAATGGGATTGAGATTTTTCTTGACAAACCCGTTTTGCCTTCCTTCCAAAACGAGGACATCATTCAACACGGTCAGCAGCCACATACTGACATGCCGGCCCCAGGTCAACCAAAGCAGCCCGTTTCCAGCAATCTTCCAGAAGGTCAGTTGTCTGTCTGAATAATGGATCGAAGCTGACAGTGCTACAAACCTGGCGCTATTCCTTTCCACACTCTCGCATCAGGCCACTGGGAATTGGGCACTAACCGCCCCAGAGTTTCTAGGGAACATGCCTGGGACTTGTTTAATCGGTTTTGAATGTTGATCCGAAGACAGGTTAGGCGTTAAAAATGATGGTATATGGCAGATGTGTGCTGCAGTGTTGCTATTCAGTTTTTAACCACACATTTTTACTCTCTCGTGGCAAACTGTAAGGATTTATATGTGGATCCTGAGACCGTTTGAATGTTCATAATGATAGGATTTGGCAGACATCATTTTATGAAGAAAGATGAAGGTTGCTGTTCTTTAGCAGTGACCTTTCTTCAGTTTTGAATGCTGATGCTTAGACAAAATGGATGTTAGCAATGATGGTATTTGGCAGATGTGCAACGCAACATTTATATTTACCTGTAGACTGCTGCCATATACCTACAGGTGGTGTAGCAATGATTGCTTTTCACTTAATGTGTTTGTTCTCTTGCTGTCACATTTCCCACTTTATTAGGTTTTGAATGTTTGTTGAAAGCAAGTTGGGTTTTACCAATGATGGTATTTAGCTATATGTTGCAAAGAATGTTAAACAGTTTTGGAGTGACCTTTCCTCACTTTTGAATCCTAATGCACATTCACATTTTGAGTCCTATAATAGACCTAAACATTGTGTATCAATAGCAGGGTTTTCATCACCTTGTGTTAAATTGTGAATCAGAAATCAAAACAAACCCTTGCTTTAGGTTGTTTTAGACTTGTGAAATAAAGGTATATAATAATATCAGTTGACTCCATTATGCATGCCTAGTTTATTTTTGGTTAGTAGGTTACCCGTAATCAGTGTTGGGCATTAGCTTCACTACAAGTAGTGACACTACTAGCTTTAACTACTGTATATTTCTCAGTAGCGTGGCGGTAGCATCGCTACTTTCTAAATCTAATAGCTTTTTTGCAGCGAAGCTATTATTTTAAGCAAGTAGCGCAGTAGCACCACCGCAATTCACGGAGCTGTGAAGTCGGTGCCTGGCCGATGAAAGTAAATCCATATGATAGAGAGAATGGCAAATTCTTGTTCTTCGTGTTATATGGTGTTCGAAAAACAACCTTTTTGGTAAGTTACTGCCACCTCTTGCTCAGGTCAGTGACGTAGCAATCAATCATCGGGCTGACACGAGAAACTTGCTTGATGGAAAAGACGACCGTAGAGGAATTATTTCTGAAGCAGGACCATACTTTGTACATATCTTAAAGTTAATTCTGATGCTGTGGTCTTGTTAGAGTTGACTTGGTTTTAAATGCATTTGCTGTTTGTTCTGCTAATGTGCCCAAGTGCACTTACATGAAAAAAAAACATATATATATATATATATATATATATATATATATATATATATATATATATATATATATATATATAGTAGTTTAATGTAAATTCATTTATTCATTCATTCATTTTTTTTTTCGGCTTAGTCCCTTTATTAATCCGGGGTCGCCACAGCGGAATGAACCGCCAACAGTGGATGCCCTTCCAGCTGCAACCCATCTCTGGGAAACATTAAAACACACTCATACACTGTGGACAATTTAGCCTACCCAATTCACCTGTACAGCATGTCCTTGGGCTGTGGGGGAAACCAGAGCACCCAGAGAAAATACACGTGAATGCAGGGAGAACACACAAACTCCACACAGAAACGCCAACTGACCCAGTCGAGGCTCAAACCAGCGATCTTTCTGCTGTAAGGCGACAGCACTACCTACTGCGCCACTGCGTCACACTTTAATGTAAATACAGTATTTAAAATATGTGATATATCTGTCATATATGTGTGATATATGTATTATGTGATATGTATATACAGTTGAAGTCAGAATTATTAGCCCCCCTTTGATTTTTATTTATTTATTTATTTTTTTTATATTTCCTAAACGATGTTTAACAGAGCAAGGAAATTTTCACAGTATGTCTGATAATATTTTTTCTTCTGGTGAAAGTCAGCTAGAATAAAACCAGTTCTTAATTTTTTAAAAACCATTTTATGGTCAAAATTATTAGCCCCTTTAAGCTATATATTTTTATATGTTATATATTTATGTTGCACTCTATCATTGTCATAAATAATTCTGAATGCATTTGGAGCGACACGATGGCTCATTGGTTTGCACTGTCGCCTCACAGCAAGAAGGCCGTTGGTTCGAGTCCCAACTGGTTCAGTTGGCGTTTCTGTGTGGAGTTTGCATGTTCTCCCTGTGTTCGAGTGGGTTTCCTCCAGGTGCTCTGGTTTCCCCCACAGTCCAAAACCATGCAGTACAAGTGAGTTTAATAAACTAAAATGGCTGGAGTATATGTGTGTGAATGTCTTTGTATGGATGTTTCTAAGTATTGGGTTGCAGGTGGAAGGGCATTCACTGTGTAAAACATATGCTTGGAAAGCTGGTGGTTCATTTCGCTGTGGAGACCCCTGATGAATAAATTGACTAAGCTGAAGGAAAATGAATTAATGAATGAATGGATTTGTTGTCTTGCTTTCTTACATTGTTTTGAAAAACTGATCTGGGAACCAGAAACAAAGCAGTTCTGGGAACCATTGCTGGCTCCTTTTACAGTGAATATTTTCTGCATAATGCTTTTCTTGGTGTCCACATTGTCATTTTGGAAGGTCTCTAATGTGCATTCAAGACAAGCTGGGATTTAGCAATGATGGTATTTAGCGGGAATGGGTTGTAGCAGTCACTTAGGCTAGTCATTTTATGAAGAGCACTTGTCCCTGAATATATTTGTTCTCACACAATGACCTTTCTTTGTTAGATTTTAAATTTGCATCAACAGACCCTTTTGGTGTTAGCAAGGATGCTATTTAGCTGATATATGTCATAGCATGTGTAAAGTCTGGTTATCTTGAGCATGCTAGAATTGTATTCCCAGTAAAGTGCTGCTTTTTACAAAAAGAATATTGTCCACTTAACATTTTCGCTCAAGTGCAGTGACCTTTCTCAGTTCTAAATTTTGATCCTTTGACAAGTTAGCTGTTAGCAGTTGTGATTTGTTGAAGGATGTGTCATAGCAAAAAAAAACTGCTTTTCACTTAACATTTTGTTCTCTTATCATGACCTTTCTCGCTTCAAATACACATTCTAAGACAAGTTTGTTGTTTGCTACGATGGTATTCAGCAGACGTGTGTCATGTTGCATTAGCTAGTCAACGCTAGCATGCTAACACAGCATCAATGTGGCACTTTTTACAAAGAATCTATTGTTCATTTAACATTTTGGATGACCTTTCCTGCTCATGCTAGATTTTAAATGCTAAACATACATTAATTGTTAGCAATAATAGCATTTGGCAGATATGTGTCACAGCATCTAGCCATCCTAACATTTTGTTGTCATTCTGTGACTTTTCACACTTTGTTAAAAAACTATTAAAACCTTCAGGAAGACAACGTTCGAGGACAGTCTTTTTTCTTCTGTCAGGAACAGCTGCTAAAAATGTGCTCATGCTAACATTTAGCATGAGTTGAACATTTTAATACCACATTTCTGTAGCACCTATTAAACCAAATCAGCCAGTACAGTAATTTCATGTTCTTCGGTGTACTCCAGCTGATAGAAATTGCAAGAGCTTGAAATAGCTTGAAACGTCACGTAGCAATGCAATTGCCACAAATCACCCACATTTCACTGCAATTGCTCTTTGACCATACAGTAGATGAAGCCATCAGTGGGGTAAAATTAAAGCATATCACAAATCAATTTGAAAAGTGTAAAATTGCAGACCAGGTGCATAGGCTTTATCGTTTTCTCCGAATTTGATTAACGACAGAAAAGTCAGTATGTTTTCTACAGATTGGAAGTTTCTTTATTTATATATTTCCACCAGGGACCCTCTCTAGCCTGATTGGAGTCATTTTGTTGGGCTTTCATATGTTCTTTTGCTCCCTATGTGGTTGCGAAGTACGACTTTGGCTGTCCGGCTTTGCTGTGTAATGGACTGTTTTTTCAGCCTGTGGGCCATTTTGGCTCCAGGAATACATAATGTGTTTAGATAACGGCTGTAGACCGCATGCATGTCCAGAAAGAAGTGTCCCTGCAGGGGGTTCGGTTGCATATTTGAATGCACATTGGCAGCGCATTAGATGCTGGACTGACTGCTTTAACCACATGCTTACATGTGTTTCTATATTTGGACTGAGAGTGGATGCATACAGTAAAAGATTGATGCGAAGAGGACATGGCTGAGACGTCTCAAGCTCAGCTCAGTGAAATGTACTTGATCTCTTAATGCTAATTTCCAAACTTTGAAGATGCTTTAATGCATGGATTTACATGTGACACGCAATGCACGCTACCATGTCAACATAGTTCAGCAGAAAAAGCCTAACGCTGCTGTACTTTACTGCCTTATTGGGTTTAACACTTCAATACATTTCATTAATCAAGTTGTCATTTTTGTTTGCTTGTTTGATTGTTTATTTTTAAAGGGCCAAGATTTAAATAAGCTTTATAACTGTAATGTGACACAATAATAATAATAATAATAATAATAATAATAATAATAATAATAATAATAATAATATAAACAACAACAACAACTAATACTACTAATACTACTACCACAATACTACTACTACTACTACTACTACTACTACTACTACTACTACTAATAATAATAATAATAATAATTATTATTATTATTATTATTATTATTATTATTATTATTATTATTATTATTATTATTATTATTAATAGTATTATTAATATTATTATTAATATTATTAAATGTCATTTGACTTTGTTTTGTTTTTAAAACAAATTGTAGTAATGAAAATGTGTTTTATTTTAATGTAAACAATAAAATAAAATATTTTAATGATTGTTTATTTTTAAAGGGCCGAGATTTAAATAAGCTTCTTAACTGTAATGTGACATGATGAAGATGATGATGATGATGATGATGATGATGATGATAATATTATTAATAATAATAATAATAATAATAATAATAATAATAATAATAATAATAATAATAATAATAATTACCAGCGATGGGTTATGCAGCATCCGCTGCATAAAACTTGTACTAGATAAGTTGGCGGTTCATTCCGCTGTGGCCACCCCAGATTAATAAAAGGACTAAGCCGAAAATGAATGATAATAATAATAATAATTATTATTATTATTATTATTATTATTATTATTATTATCATTTATGTGGATTTAACTAAAAAAGCTTAAAGGCTCATGGATTTTATTGCCTTATGCTCCATTCCCACAGGGTGTCAGCGTCAACACTTCCCATTCACTTTTTTGCCAAACTGAATTGTGGGTTCGTTGCTGCATTTGGGTCAGCCAATCAGTGTAAATTCATGCAAATACATCAGCTCAGACAGTAGTCATTTGTGGACTTATTTCATTGGCTGATGCTGCTATGAAGAATGCGTCAACACCAATTTCAGACACGGCCTCTGTCAAGTGCCAACACTGAATTGTGCATTCAATTATTTTTTATATATATTATTGCTAGCAAAACTTAAATAAACTTAAAAAAAAATTGTTTTGTTTTGTTTTATTAGTATTACAATCTCTAGTATTACAATCTCCTTTTACAATAATCAAAATAGTATAGTTTAATATACCCTTTGCTAAGCCACACCCGAAAACCGCCATACATCAATCGTGGCTTAGCAACCGTAGCTATGTGCGAGAGATCTGTCAAGCTTTCGATTGAGGGATACAAGCAAAAACGTTGTGCATATGGATTGTGCAAATCTGACCCAGTATCCTAAAAGTTTGGACGGAGTGGTGGATTTTTTTTTTCCTTTCCAAAACCCAAAACCAAAGAGGAGTGAGGGGCCATAAAAGCAGCACAATCCAGTCATATTTCCATCTGTTTCAAGCTATGAATATTTGGATTACATATCAACAGAATAAAACAGAGATATGATCACAAACTGAGCACTTGCGATTAATATACTTCACCCGCAGCTGTTTTTCAGTAATTTTTAACCCGCATGTTCATGTCAGAGTTAAAATTCTCCGATGTTTTCTTCAGTGTTTTGGTGATTTAGTCATTAGTGATGGCGTTATAGCAGGTTAGTGTCTGCTTTTATATTTGGTTTGGGATTAATATTTGCTGGTAGGGAAAATCTATTTGTTCACTTCTGCTATTTATACTTTGATTTGCATTTCAATTTATTTATTTTTCCCACTTAACTGCAAATTAGAATGGAAACGGTATAAAAAGCACACAAACATACTGACAGTTATAGGTACTGTACATTGTTATGGTCAATTATGCTAATATTTGGCTCAAATCCACCAATTTCCCCTTTCTGGCTGCTCTTTCTATGAATGAATTATGTTCATTCATAGTACATGCACTGTCCATGCATGTTTCCTTGTCGGTTAGTAACGCTATATTTCATTGTACAACAATAATCTATTAGACTTTTTGGCAAAAAAAGAGAAATAACAGTTTAATTTGTTATTATTAGATTATTTTTAAATCTCACCTATCTTGCTGTGCAAGAACCAAGCTGTTGAATGATTAGCGTATGAGGCAGCTAGGCTTTAACTTAAATTTTGATTAAAATATTTTCTAATCAGTTGCGTATTATGCCGTGAATGTACCCCTGTAATGCATACTGCAGTCCTTTTTTTGTTTGGCTTTCTCAGATATCTTACCTGTTCACCAAAAATGACTAATTATATCGCTGGGAATGTCTGAAAGCTTGACAAGTGTAACAACAGTAACTAAGGAGGGCGGGGCTTAGCAAAGGATCAATTACTGTGAAAAATATTCCTGTATTACTTACAGTATATTACTATATATTCATTTTTTGTTTTATTTTTTTCTTTACATTACAACTGACTGTTTTCCTGTTGTTTGTTTATTTTCTAGCAACAGCCCTGCACACAAATATTACCTGGCCACCAGTCCCGTTTCGGGTTGGCTGTACCTCTCGGACACCAGCAGCAGGAAGGTGTTTAAAGTCAAGTCTCTGTACGCAGTGAAAGATGTGGCCAAAAACCTGGAGCTGGTGGCAGGAACAGGAGATCAGTGTCTGCCATATGACGAGACTCGATGTGGGGATGGAGGCAAAGCTGTCGAGGCCACACTCACCAACCCAAGAGGTACATTTCAGTCACATTACATTTTTGCATATTTTTTTTAAATGAGTAACAATTTTGGCTTCGCTGATTACATTTTTTGACCCCATCATTAGCTTATGAGGAAATTCCCTTAAATGAAAGGTGCTGTAAATAATGTCAGCTCTTTTGCTTCAGCCACACATACTCTATTCCAAATAAGTTTTTCATCCATATATTTGTGCCAAAACAAGCCCTGGGCATCAAAATTCAGAGCAAACCCCAAAACCACAGAATGAAACAGATAGCAAAAGCTGTGGTTTGTATTCGCTTGTCAGTTTGGGGTATAACGGTGTCCTTTCTCCACGTCCAGGGGAATTTTATTAGAGCACTGCAATTAATGCTCTCCTCCATTTTCCCCAGCGCAAAGCAGAAATAAAATGACTTTCCATTTCCTTGGAATTTGTAAGGTAGTCTGTCTTTTAAAAGAGAAAAAGGGTTTATGACAGATTATTGTGATTGCTGTTGCATTATTTCCTTCCTCCCTCTTTTTTTTGGTTTGATTTTAAACTGTATTGATTCATTTAGTTCTGTTATGTTTGTAGACTCTACTAATTGCTGGGTTATTTCAACCCAATGTTGGGTAAAATAAGGACAAAATCAGCTGCTGGGTTATTTTTTTATTAAATAGTTATGACCAAATATAGGCAAACATTTGGGTTATTATTAACTATTATTATTATTATTATTATTATTATTATTATTATTATTATTATTATTATTATTAACATTAGTCTAATATATATTTATTTTACTATTTACTACAATGATTTATTTTTGTTTGATTGCTTGTTTTCATATTAATTTGTTTAGTTTTGTTGATTTGTTCTCAAGTCTTTTCCATAAATCTGGGCATGTGACCTTTGTTTTTTTTTTTGTTTGTTTTTTTTGTTCAGGTTTTGCTTTTCTTTTCTTTTGGTTGTTTGTTCTTTGGTAAATTTTATCTTGAAGTTTTTGATGTTGATTTGTTGTTGTTTTTGTTCCATTTTGTGTTGATGTCACGACCTTGATGTGTTGTTTGTTAGTTTTAGTTTTGTATCATTTTTTGTTGATTTGTTTTGTTTTTATTTAACTTTTGTTGCATTTAGCATTTGTAATGTTTGCTTGGTTTGGTTTTGTTTAATATAATATAAAATATTTGTTTTGTTAATTTATTTTGTTTGTTTTTGGTTATTTATTTATTGATTGATTGATCTTTTATATTGATTTGTTTAGTTTTGTTATGTTTTTACTACGAAAATGACATTTAACTGTTCTCCCTCTTTTAATATGTTTGGAATTTGTACTTTTTAGTTTTTTTGATATTTATTCATTTATTCATTTATTCATTTATTCATGTATTTAATTAATCGTTTGTTTGTTTGTTTGTTTGTTTGTTTGTTTGTTTGTTTGTTGATAGTCTTTGTTTTTTTATTTGAAATAATGTTTTAAAATCCAGAAATTTCGATTTTTTTTATTTGACCTTTCCTTTCCTTTTCTTTCCTTTCCTTTCCTTTCCTTTCCTTTCCTTTCCTTTCCTTTCCTTTCCTTTCCTTTCCTTTCCTTTCCTTTCCTTTACTTCCCCTTCCACTTTCTCCTCCCCTTCTCCTTCCCTTTTCCCTTTCCCGTCCTCTTCCCCTTTACTTTCACCTTCCCTTCCTGTTCCTTCCTTCCTTTTCCTTTTCTTTCATTTCCTTTACTTCCCTTCTCTTCTCTTCTCTTCTCTTCTCTTCTCTTCTCTTCTCTTCTCTTCTCTTCTCTTCTCTTCTCTTCTCTTCTCTTCTCTTCTCTTCTCTTCTCTTCCCTTCCCTTCCCTTTCATTCCATTCCATTCCATGTCCTTTCCTTTCCTTTCCTTTCCTTTCCTTTCCTTTCCTTTCCTTTCCTTTCTTTTCCTTTCCTTCACTTTCCTTTCTTTTCATTTCCTTTCATTCCCATTCCTTCGTTTCCCTTCCATACCTTTTCCTTTCCCCTTCCCTTTCTTTCCCTTTCCATTTCCATATACTTTCCTTCTTTTCTTTCCTTTCCTTTGTTATTGTTATGTTCAGGTTTTTTTTTTTCTCAAAACACGTTAGCATATTTCCCTCCTGTTTGGTTTAGTTTGGCTTCATTCCATTTTATATACTTTTGTTTGTTTAAGTTTTTGGATAGGTTGCTTGTTGCTTGAAAACTGGGCATGTTTTACCCTGTTTTGCATGCACTTGTCAGTTTGGGGAATAGTGGTATAGTATTATTCTTATCTCCTTGTGCAGTGGAATCATGGAAGGCCTGTAATTAATGCTTTCCTCCATTGTCCCCAACAGAAATGCAAAAACATGTTTGCTTGTTATTGTTTTTTTTGCTTTTTTTTTTTTTTTTACATTTCAAACATTTCCCTTAAAAGTAAAGCAGCATTTGTGACTATTTTTGCATTCTAAACTCAAAGTCAATGTACCCAGAGTCACATGTTTCTCTTTTTCATCCGCAGTGTCACAGAAATGATTCACATGCTCTTAAATAGCTTGAACAGCACCGCATGCATCTCTTTTCCCAGGGTGCTCTATGTCTGGTTGTTTTTCCTCTGACATACAGTAAATAATAAATAGATCGCATGGATTTTTCATTAGACGTCTGGCTTCGTATTGAGCATGTTAATGTGCACAGGTTACATTTTACTCCGATATACCTTGAATGAAAATTTTAAAAGTTGCATGTGTCTAAGAAACCTTCCATTGTACTGTATGTACAGTACGTTAGTAAGCTGCTTTTGTTTTTCTTTTAAATTTGCATTGAATAAAAATGCACACATGTAAACGCACACATAGAAAGAACTCAGCCTAGGACTTTTAAGATGTTGGGGCACTGGATTACTGTTCCTTTCCTCCCTTTTTCCTGTTCTGGTTGTTTGTTTGTTTGTTTTTTATTATGAATTGTAATCTAATTTTTCTGTTAATCTAATAAACTGATGGTGGTGTTTACCAAACTGTTAACAGTATCATTAATATTTTTAGATTCCATTTCTATAATGTAATTTGTCCAATCCAGCAGCGTTTGCCGGCCAATGCTACATCCATTCTCCTTGTCTCGTCTCCAGGCATTACCGTGGATAAGTATGGTGTGATCTTCTTTGTGGACGGCACCATGATCCGCCGCATCGATCAGAACGGCATCATATCCACCCTGCTGGGCTTCAACGACTTGACTTCGGCTCGACCCCTTAGCTGTGACTCAGTGATGGACATCTCGCAGGTCAGTCGCCCATACAGAAATATAGAAAGGCCAGCCGGGTGGGCTCTGTTCCTCATGTCAGCCCTAGTGAGGGGTGAAGGGTGCAGCTGACGTCTCCTTAGGGTAGGTTAGGGGTCTCTAGTTTGCTGTGGGTAACCCAGTAACCCAGATGTTGCCTTCAGCTGCAGGCCTGCGACATCTAGTTTCAAGCTGACCTACAGATCCATGTGTTTCCTCCGTCCCCAAAAACCAGGCACGCAGAGACCCTGTGGTCACCCTAGGCGCTGTTAGCTGATCCAAATGTTAACTGTCACCCCCGGCAAGGACACTGCGCTCGCTGGCATCTCCAAAGCTTTAGTTAGAAAAGTGACGCAGCCCTTAAGGTTCTAGACCTAAAGCTTTTTTTCTTTGGTTTACCTCAACTTTATTTTGCCTGTAACATTCTCCCAGTGTCAAGACCATCAACCGGGCCTGCGGTTAAAATGACAAATACAATATCGTTCACATTTTCTGAGCAGTTGACCACAATAGTCTTATTTCCGCCCAGTTTTGTGTTTTGAATTTAATTTTCACTGGCAAACGAGGAATGTTCACAGACTGCATGTAATTTCTAGATTTAATTCACTCAGTCAATACAGAATGTCTGTGTGTGTGTGTGTGTGTGTGTGTGCGTGTGCATGTGCGTGTGCATGTGCATGTGCGTGTGCGTGTGCATGCGCGTGCGTGTGGCTGTGTCTGTGTGTATGTGAGAAAGTGAAAGATAAATCTACCAGGCAGGTAATCATCAGGGTTGCCAAATCCACCGGGATCCTGCAGAATTGGGCTATTTTTACACTTTTTTTTCTACTGGTGTATTCATTCATTTGTTTTAGTCTGTGGATTCAACCAAGGTCAGCTGATGGAGACCACAAAATGCGATTTTAAAACAGGGTTGACCTTGAAAACAGAGACGATTCTGCTAGATTGCCATTTCACTAGATGTTGAATTATGAAACATAGTTTCGATGCAGGGATATGAGACACACGTCCATCCTTGATTGTTTTGTGGCTACATTTGTGTCAGTTTTCTTTGGAAATTGTGATTTGTTATGCAGACCTACCTGGCAACTCTGGAATTATATCTTCTTTACATACTAAAAAATTGTATGTAGACATTTATTGTTGTTTTAAATATACTACATTTATATTTCAATATTTTAACACACTTCGCAATTATCAAAATATATGCAAATATATGTAGTTTATTATATTATATTATATTATATTATATTATATTATATTATATTATATTATATTATATTATATTATATTATATTATATTATATTATATTATATTATACTTAGCAAAAATGTGTTAATATTTTATATAATTAAAGTGCAATGCAAAATAATAATAATAATAATAAAAATAATGATAATAATAAAGCAATTAATAATAATTATAACAATATTAATAATAATATTAATGATAATATGTAAAATGTGAATAATTAAATTTAATTAAGTAAAATATACTTATTATTATTATTATTATATTAAGAATAATAATAATAATAATAATAATAATAATAATAATAATAATAATAATAATAATAATAATAATAATAATAATCCTCCTCCTCCTCCTCCTCCTCCTCATCATCATCATCATCATCATCATCATCATCATCATCATCATCATTAATATTGTTATTATTATTATATACATTCAAATTTTCTGACAAATTTTCAGTTGTCATGGAAGAATTAAATAAATTAAATTTAATTCTTTTCATGACAACTGAACATTTCATATATAATATTATATTAAATCGCTATAAAATTTATGTCAATAACAATGATCAGCGCTGGAGTTTTATTGATCTAAGAACCAATCACACAATCTAAAAGTGTGTTGATATCAAATTTATTGACCGAAAATATGTTATGCCATTTAAAGGACCCTCTAATTTTTGTGGCTTTAGACATTGTTGGGGTTCTCTTTTAAATCTGGAAGCATGACCACCTGGTATCAAAATATATATCGTCATCATTCAATATGGAATATAATTATCGACATTGCATTTTTGCCAGCCCTATGAGCCACACACCAGATAAAATAAAACAGTTCACATGACATCATGCTCAAATGTCAATAAAAATGCCAATTTTGCTGTGTTTCAGCATAAGTTCACAATTTGGATGTAAAATAAATCGCCATGGTCCTTCACTCCTTTAGTTCTGCTTTCACTCATCTGTCCAGCTTACAGCTTGCTCAATAATGTCTTTATTTTGCTGAGAGGACACACAAACACATACACTCACAGAAAGACCACTGCAGTCCTCAATGATGACAAATCACACCAGCCCCTGCCAAACACACTCAGACAGTAAAAAGCATCCATTAAAAATGCATGCGCCGCTCACGCTCACTGCATCAAAACACACCGGCGCATTACTCTAGCTCATCCTCACCTATATCCAGCTACTAAATATCCTGCGTTTGAATTCATTAGCATGCCCTGATCATCAGGTCCAGCCATCTCTGTTTCCAGAACTGTCACGGCTTCATTTCCTCCACCATTCTGCATTCAGAGCACACCTCGTATTATATTTCTCATGTTTCTGCTTTTTCGGGCAGCGAAGGCATCCTGCACGGGTGCTCAAAATTCAAGACTTGGCAAGATATTTCTTCACAAGTATTACATTAGTTTGGAAGAATAAATTTCCTGCTCGTCCCCTGCTGAATGTAGAAATGTGGTCATTGTATAGGCGTGTTCCTGGAGGAATGGATATCTTTAAATGTCTTTTGATTTTTGCGATGGATACTTGAATCTCACAGAGGCTGCAGAGCTCAAACACAAAATCAGCCATTTGCTCTAACTTTGTTTGCCTTTCTGTTGTAAAATTGTGTTAAATTGGTGAGGCAAAAAGGAGGGTTATGTTTCATTTGTTCATATCGAATCAGAATTGTATTCAAAATTTAAAAATGAAAAAAAAAAATAACGATATAAGCAACTTATACATTGAAGATATCTATTTGCGGACAACCTAAACACAATTTTCAGGAGCAGAATTATTTTAACCATGCAGTAAATATAATAAATTATTTACAAATAGCTTTTTTTACTTAATTTAATATTACATCTGTCCAAAATCATATCATCTACTGCTAATTTGTATATATTTTGATATTATTAAAAGGAGATCAGAGTTTTACTTGTATATTTTGTAAATCTAAAATAAGACTTTGGGGCTTCAAGAATGTCTCTGTGAAGTTTCAGCTGAAAACACCCATCAGATTATTTATTATATAATATAGAATTAGGCAATTTTAGTATTTGAAGACTGTAGCTGTTTTTGTAGCCTGTGACTTTATATCCAAATGAGCTGCTTCGCTCACCGCTTCATTATGCTTGTCTGCTTCTCATGCTTTACGTCAGATAAACAGCCGTCAGTGACAGAGACAGACACAGATGAAACTGAAATAAAGTCACTAGTCAAAAATACCAAGTAAATTTATTTTATGTGTTTAGTGGTGGCGATAATTCAAGCCTTTCTGAAATGATGAGTCACACACAAATGACGTTTGCAGTACACACAAACACACACACATATGCGTGTTTATTGATGATTTTACTCTCTTTATTACAAACATGCACTGTTTTAAAAAGTTTTAAACTTGTAAAAGTAATTCTTGAGATGCAGCTGATCACAGAGAATTGTAACAAATGTTTTAATTCTAGGTTCTTTGCGAAACAATTCAGTGGGTGGGGAAAACCGCACTTCTACATCACGATGCAGTGGGCCTCAAAATCATTGGGTTTTGGATCCTATTTTAATGTCAGGAAATGTAAAAAAGAGACTTGTTGGGTTTGTATCACTCCAATAGGACAGTGGACACACTAAACCTTCACTTAGTTCTGTTCAAACAACTTCCAAAGATTGATTTTCATCATACGTGTCCTTTAAACAAAATTAATTCTGCCAGAATTTGGCCAAAATACCTCAAACTTTAATTATAACTTGTAATTATATGGCAAATAGATGAATTTATATGATATGTATACTTTTTCCACTTCACCTGATTTATATCACCGCATCACCTTGTTACATAATAACACAAATATTGACAGAACACTTCAATTTTATTACTTGCAAACTCAATTAGCACGTACAGAAATAAAGCAACGTTTACATATCGGAGTCATTAATTGCCAGACTCCCATGCAATCTGTCGGACAGTTCAATGGGTGCATGGTGCATCTTTGTGGCTCAGTATCATGTCTTCGACAGTGGTGATATTTTCAACAGTACGGGCAGTGTGTGGACGACTACTCCCCGCCACACGACATACTGATCCAGTGTGATCAGTTTTCGCCAACAAGTAATTCAATCCACCTTTTGTTCAGTTTTTAGTCGGAAATTTTTGAAGAAAACCTGTAGCCTTTCAGTTCTTGTAAATCTTTGATCAAACTCTAATCTTCGTTTGAAAACATCATTTTTATTTACACCTTACGCAGCTAAAAATCCCTCAATGTAAGTAAAACTGTGGGAATGTTTTTTTCAATTAAGAAAAATGAGGAGTCTTGCTCAGATATTTTAGTTAATGGAGAAGTAATAAATATGGTTGATCATTTTAAATATTTATGTATAATTATTGACTCCAATTTAAATATAAAAAACACACATTAAGAAGGTTTCCAAAAGGGCTAGAGCAAGCCTAAGGGTTTATAGAAACATTAGGCATCCGTTACCTATGGCTGCTGCTAAACTTTTTATGAATGCAATGATTTTCCCTCATTTATCTTATTGTGTCACAAGCTGGTGCCACACAAACATTACAACATTAAAACCATTGTATATTATCTATAAACAAACTGTAAAAATTTGATCTAAAAAGCTAAGGAGCTATCGTCATTGTAACTGTTTTGCACAACATAAATTACTAACATTCAACAGTTTCTTATTTTATGCTGATGTGTGTTTAATGTATAAAATATTTAATGACCTTGCACTACCACCCCTCAATCAATGTGTGATTGTCTGCAAGGACAATATAAGTAAGACTAGGTCATCGAGGTGATTGTTCAGCTAAACTTAAGAAACCCGCTTTTGGACAATCAGCTTTTTTAGTCAGAGCAGTAGGAAGATGGAATAAAACATCAGTGCCTATTAGAGAGAGTACCACTTTTAATAATTTTAAAACTGTTCTTAAAATTTGTCTTAAACAAAATCAAAGATGTAACCACTGATTTGATTTCATTTTATTGACTATGATGTATTGTATGTATTGTATTGTAAGTGTGTAATGTATTATTTTTTATTGTTAAATTTGTTACAACGTCCTAACCAGGGACTACAGATGTTAACTAGATTTATAGCTTACTCTGGCACAACATGTTAGGTTGAACATTTTCCCTGTATAAATAAATAAATAAAATTAAATAAATATGACATCATTTACGCCATCATTACGTCATCGCCAAGGAAAGTAAATAAAAGGATTATTCTAATGCACAGATTGCGCTGTAATTCCTGTATGAAATTTCTCATTCTACATTCTTATTCCTGTAGTACGATGAGCAGTTTTATTTTTGTATGTTATATTATTGCTTGGTTTTTAAGACATTGTGTATTCACAAATAAATAAATAAATAACATATTTAATACATAATAATAATAACTATAATAGTGATGCTCATTGACAAGCAATTTTTGTAGTCTTGCATCACTTTTCAAACTAAAATTATGTAACTTGTACTGATTTAAAAACCAAAATGTGTACTCAATGGTGATTTTTGTGTACTATTACACACAAAAAATACATATTTGCAAAATGACTATAAATAACATATGTTGATTTTATGGACAAACATACAGTTTTTGTTTTATATATAAAATAGTATTTATATCAATTTATTATATATTTAATTTATAATAAATTGTATTGTTTTATTTACAATTTATTTAAATACAAAAAATTGTTTTACGTTTTTGACAGAAAATTCTAAATTACTAAAAAAAAATTTAACTCACTATTTATTCTCGCTCAAGTTCTATTTATTCTCGCTTTCTATTGTCGAACACAAAAGAAGATAGTTTGAAGGTCGTTAGAATCCAGTAACCAATGACTTTCATAGTAGGAAAAACTGAATGTCATAGGAGTCAATTCCAACATTTAAAAAAAAAATCTTTTGTGATCAAATTCAAAAGGCTGTATAACAACTGGAGGATGATTAAATGGTAGCGTTTTTGAACTATAACTTGAACAATAATGGTTATAAAAGTGATTTTTCTCAAAAATGCCATAGAATAACCATTATTGGTTGCACAAAAATAACTCTTTTGAGGCGTTCTCTTGTTTCATGGTGTAAAGAACATTTGATGATCCACTATAAAGAACCTCTTGTTGAATGTAAAGGTTCCATGGATGTTAAAGGTTCATCACTAAACCATCAAAGCCAAAAAAGCTGCTTTATTTTTTTTTAAGGCTGTTAAAGATGCGAGCTGAAGATGTGCTTCAAGGTCAAGTCTGTGTGTATGTTGTCAGATTTACAGTAAGAGCAGCTGTTCTAGTGCTGGATTTATGAGGGTGTGTGAAAGTGTAAGCGGTATACGGAAAACCAAAGATGATTCCTCCTGCCTGTCACTCACACACACACACACACACACACACACACACACACACACGCACACACACTCAATTTTTAACCTTCACTCTGGAGAGGAAAACTGATTTAATACGCGAAGAATTACTCTGACGCACAGTCAAACATCAGGACATCTGGTGTGTTTTCATCTGGAAAATGTATTTTTTTTTATTCAATATGTTGCAAGATCCAAGGATTCCTGCTTAAACATTTTTGTTCTTCCTTTTCTAGCAGCCATTCGTTCCCTAAGATTTGGATACAAGTGGCTGTAAAGGCTCATGCACACTAGGACATTTTTCGCAATTATCGTCAGTGTTTTTCAAAACGTTTTTTACCAGTCATACCCAAGCAATTTTCACTCACGATGAGCAGAGTGAACGTGCAACAAATTACTCCTTGACATTAGATGATGCTTAATGAAAAACAAAAAGGTGGCGCTGCGCAACTTCACAAGTCTGACACTTACTTGTTACACAGAAGAAGAGAGAGAGTGTTTGATCTGCAGTTACACTCCATAACAAATCCCTCTTGTTGACATTTTTATAGTCGCTGTTGTGTTTAACATTAGCTTTTTGTGTTCAGACACCACTGAAAAAGCAGCTCCACATTTATCTTGCTTCAGTGCGTCGTCTTCATCATTAGGAATGTGTGCTAGTATAGACCATTTTGTGATAGAGCACCATAGAGTGTTTATTGTAACTTCAGGCGTATGAACAAAAGCTCCAATCTCATTGGTTAGCCAGTTTTATGCAGTTTTCTGTCAAACCATAAAACATTTTTTTTTAAATGACAATTCTATTCCTGCCACTTTATGCATTGGTGTGCATGCACACATTAGCGTCCTTCCCCAGCAGACACAAAACATCATAATATGTTAATATTAAATTTGATTTAGGACAACTTCACTAAGGACAAAGTTATTTTGACGTGATCCATTAACGACGTGAAATGACACTGATATTTTGAAAGTGACCAAAATCCAACGTCGAGGTCAGCATCTTAAACCAACATCATATTGACGTCAAATACTGACCTTTATTCGTCAGGTATGGCAACCAAAATCCAATTTCTGATAGACGTCATAATGGTAATGTTCACACAACATCAAGCTGTAACATCATTAGATTTTGATATTTTGTTGTTTTTAACCTGCATTGAAAAGTAAACAAAATGCAATGTCTGTCCCAAGTTGCACATCCTATTTTCATTTCCAAACGAAATGCAACATCCCATTGGCATTAGGGTACAACAGCAATCTGACGTCATGTTGACGTTCTGTGCCTGATGGGTTGTTTAGTCAAGAGCAGGGGTGCCCAAACTGTTTCTTACAATAGGCCAAAAACCAAACTTGATCGAGGCTAGTGGGCCAAAGATAAATATAGTTGCCATGGGTAATTTCTTAATTGATGTAATTTTTTTTTTAAATGACTATAAAACATTGCATTATATTAATATAATATACACTGTATAAATACTAATACAGTATTTTATATTAACTAATACAGTATTTGATAATAACTAATAAGGTATTTTTTTGCATGGTCTATATCTGTCAAGTAACAGTATTTACATTTTTAAAAATCAGATTCATTTTATAACATTTAGTTAAAACAATAAAACAGCAGTAAAACAAACAAAAAAAGTGATGACTATCTATGAACTCTGTGTCTATGAACCCTCTCCATCATTCTCACTCTCCTCTCAGATGGGATGGTGAGCCAAATCAAAGGTTACAGTGGGCCAACTTTAGCCCGTGGACATCTTTGGTCAAGAGACTTTAAACGTAAGCAATAAGTGTGGGCAAAAAATCCTCCCAGTGTGCACTAAATTAAATTATTATGTTAAATGATCTCTTTACCATTTTTTAACTGTAACGGAACATAACTGGCTGGTTGACTTTTTAGCCATAGGTTAATATCATTAAAAAATATCATTAAAAATACCATTAAAACAAAATAATTGAAGAAAAAGAGGTGTCAGGAACACAATTTAACCAAAGATGTTGGTCTTTTTTTTTTTTCTTAGAGTCCAAGTTAAAAGAAGTACTCACTCACTCACCCACTTGAAATGAACCTCCTTAAAAAAAGTCATTTTTATTTATACAAGTAAATATTGAGAAAATCTGACAAATAGTTACAAAATAAATGACTAGTATGTCATCTTTATTGACAATTTCAATTATTGATAGTATTTCCAAAAAAAAAATAATAATAATAATTGTAATATTTAAATTCTTGAACATGTGCTGTTATTCTTTTTGCAACAAGAACGTTTAATCATAAGCAGTTAAATATGCTGTTAGTTTCATGAATGAAAAATAATGGTGAAAAATGGTTACTGCCTATGGCTTGAAACAACAGAAGCTTGACCAGTCATAAATAAAATCTATAAATGCGCAAATGAAAAAAAGTGAAGACAACAAATAATTTTGTTGCCTTAACTTATTTTAAGAAGTATAATACATATTTCAATAATCAGGTTTTAACTATTTTAACTAAATTTTTTTGCCAGTTTGATTGATGTACAGTAAGGTGAGATGACGAGAAAAAGTTAATTTGATTCAACTAAAAAATGTAAGGCAGGAAAATTTTTTACAGTGTGATTTGCTTATCTTATGAATGAACAGTGTAATATTGTTGACGAAAATAGACTAGACTGAATGTAGTCAAAAAGAAAAAAAAAAGAAAAATCCAACTGAGCCTAGTTTCTCTTTTTTCCTTCACTCTCATCAATTGGTGAAGTTTTGTTCCTCGCCACTAGCTTGCTTGGTTTTGGGGCTTGTGGAGCTGCGCATCAACGGATTTGCTCTTCAGTGTTTGGACTTTTAGCAGTGAAAATTTAAACCACAGGACTGACACAGTTTCAATTTACTTGATCTTCTCATTTTGTTAAACTGCTTTGACACAATCTACATTGTAAAAGCGCTATAGAAATAAAGATGAATTGAATTGAATTACAATGCACTGTTCGATGTACCACAGTATAGAGCAAATTAGGTTTATTAAATGTATACTGTATATTTCTGTATTTCATCATTACATATTTGCTTCTGATAATCCGTCTTCTGTAATAGGAGATTTGGATCACATGTGTTTGTGTGTAAAAAAAGAAAGAGAGATGGTTTGAATGAGTGATATGGAGCTCTACATGCTCATTCAATCATTCAGTCAGTCAGTTATCTGGCGAGAGTCTCTTTCTTTGGCTCTTAAGGATACAGTATCTTGAGATCAGTGGCTGGTGCTGGTTAAGCCGGCTGCCACTATGGCTAATAGAGACCAGTGTCTCCAGGAATCAGCTGTTGATGCTGCAGCAGAATCTTGGACATTGTAATCTATGGGTTTTGTAAAATATGATAGACCACTTCATGTTAAAATTGATCTGTTTCCCTCTGACTGTTTCATATCAGCAGGATA
Source organism: Danio aesculapii (assembly GCF_903798145.1). Lineage (NCBI taxonomy): Eukaryota > Metazoa > Chordata > Actinopteri > Cypriniformes > Danionidae > Danio > Danio aesculapii. The sequence goes on from NC_079449.1 coordinate 38,291,094, forward strand.
AGGATTATATTTAATGCCTTTTTAAACCATTTTTTAGGTCTTGTTTTTGTAAGTTATTGGTTGTTATTGGCAGTTCTTGATTTTTTTGGAGTATCCATACTCTGTGTAAACTAGGAATGCATGGAATACACGCTTCCATTTTGGACTGTATTATATTTGTTTGTTTTTTTGAATTTTTATTTATGTGTTATGTGTTTTCTGTAATTTTTTTATTCATTCATCCACCTTGTTTGTTTAAATATTCATGACATTTACTGTTTGTTCAAGCTATTTATTTAAATTGAGTTGAAACAACACACTTATCTATTTTTTGGGGGGAACAATTTAATTGTTTTATGCTCAATCCACTTAAATTTGTAAAAAAATGAATAAGTTGATATAATTCCTTCACTTAGTCCCGACACAAATCGATTATGTGGAACTCGGCTTTTTTATTTTCCAGTGTATCATCTTATAGAAAGTAATAATTCAAAATAAAAATCTGTAAGCGACGCACGCGTTGGTAAGACATTTACATATAGACCTGCTTTAAATACACTCTGCTAGCAACAGTTTTGTAACATCTGGCATTATATGCACATGAATTTTTAGTGACATCACAATCTTAAAGTGGAGTTTGTCACTTATTGCAACTATAACAGCTTCAAACCTTCTAGAAAGGCTTTCCACAATAAGAGTATGTGGAAAATTTTCAGCAATTTGTCCAGAAACACATTTGTTAGGTCTGACACGGATGTTGGACCAAAAGGCCTGGTTTGCAGTCTCTGCTGTAATTCATCCAAAAGTTGATGCATTGGTTTGACATGCAGGCCAGTTGGTCCACACTAAATTTACTCATTCATGTTTTTATAGACCTCACTGAAGTCATGTTAGAACAAGCAAGGCTTTCACAAACACAATCTGTTGAACTGCATCCCAATCATCAAAAATACTGCAGAAGACCCACATGGACTCAAGATTCTCACAGATATCAGTCAAGATTGGTGAAGGAAAACTCATGGTTTGGGGTTACATTGAGTATGGTGGCATGCGAGAGATCAGCAGAGTGGATGGCAACATCGACAGCCTGAGGTATGAAGACATTTGTGCTGCCCCTTACATTACAAAACACAGGAGAGGGCAAAGTCTTCAGCAGGATAGCGCTCCTTATCATACTTCACATCAAAACTTCCTGAAAGCAAAGAAGGTCAAGCTGCTCTAGGATTGGCCAGCCCAGTCGCCAGATATGAACATTATTGAGCATGTCTGGGGTAACATGAAGGAGGAGGCATTGAAGATGAATCCAACGAATCTTAATGAGCTCTGGAAGTCCTGCAAGAACACTTTCTTTGCCATTCCAGATGACTTTATTAATCAGTTATTTGAGTCATTGCAGAGATGTATGGATGCAGTCCACCACGCTTATAGGGGTTATACACAATACTAATTAGTTTTCCACTGCACCATGACTTTATATTCTATACTGTACATTATTTTTGTTAAGTTTATGATGCCAAATGATTATTTATTGTTCCTAAAACTTGACTAACAAGACTTTTTTGTCAGATAGTGTACTTGTATTTGTCTAATTTTCTCGTGTTTTTTAATCAATAAGCTCTAAAAGTTTGAAAGAGATTCCTGGATGTTATGCGATCGTACAATCAAAAGTTAAAACAGCACAAACTTGCATTAAAAATACACAACAACAGTTGTTCTCCGAAACAACTTGCAGAATTGAACTTGCAGCATTACGATATCACTTGTCATAATTACAGCTTCCTTCTGTTTGAAATGCAAATACAGAACATTTGCATAATGCATACCTATTCACATATGCAACTTTAAGAATATGTAAAAGCCCTACAGTCTGCAGTATTGTATCCGTCCGCTTCATACAGGGATAAAAAAAATCCCCCATATCTCCTCACCTGAAGTCCAGCTCTCGGCTGTGAATGACTAATGCATTTTCAAAGAAATGGACAAAAGAGCATTTCTAAGAAGTGTTTGAGCGTTAGCACTTGTTTAAATATAATAAGTGACTGTCTGGGTCTGTAAAATGAAGTTTGTAAATGCCACATCTGTCTGCTGAAAATGTCAGAGTAGTTTTTTTTTCTGTCTCTTCAATTGTAAACACTCACATTTAGGAATCTTTAATGCGGAAGTCAGCAAACTTTGAATGCACTACATTAGTCATGCTTTTTTTTTGTTCTCCCACTCTACACAGCTCCAGATTAATTTTCCAAGTTTATGTAATACATTTTAATATTAAGCTCAGCTTGGTACTGTAGCTTTTGGTCTGTTCCGGGGTGCATTAAAAGCATCTTTTAATCAGGCATTCTTGTTAGCGTGCCAAGAACACTATTGAAATGAGACTCTTGATATCAGGCCCCTGAGAGAGAGTGAAATTCGCCAGATTCAGTGGTTTGGCTGGTAAAAGCCTGCCGCATTATTTTCAGAACAATACATGGTCATTTAGGTTTCAGGCAGCCGGCAGAGCTGCTGTTTGATAAGTGTGCGGTGTTTTGTTTCGGAGGTGCTGTTCTGCTCTCCATTATGACATTAATAACCCAGAGCTGGAGGAAGACGGCTGACTGATGGACGTATGTGCTGATTTACCTCACACTGCTGTGTTTTTAATCTCCTCTGCTGACTTTTAGTATCAATTCAGCATTTTTTTTTAATTCCGTGTTCATCAGATAAATCAGGCTTTAATCAGGAACTGTTGTGTTTGTGCTAGTTCAGACCTTTTTTTTTTCAGTTGGAGTAACAATCTGGCTTTTTAATTTTCTCTTTATATGTGGTCACAATTTTTTGGGTCACACTTTAATTTGATGGTCCATTGTTGAATTTAAGTTACATTGCATCTACATGCCAACTAATTCTCATTAGATTATAAGTAGACTGTTAGGTTGGGGTTAGGGTTAGTGTTAGTGTAAATTGACATGTCCTTGCAAAGTTTCTTATAGTCAGTTAAATATCTGTTAAAGGAGCAGTATTAACAGATATTAAGCAGATATTAGCAGATATAAACCGATATTAAGTCTACTCAAATGGACCATCAAAATAAAGTGTTACCTTTTTAAAAATAACACTTAAAACACTTTAAATGTGTTTTTAATGTATTTTATTATTGTATGGAATGGCCTACCCATCAGCATCAGGAATGCCGTTTCTCTGGACTGTTTTAAGAAACTTCTTATGACTCACCTTTTTACCGTTGCTTTTAATTTAGATACTTAGAACTTAGATTTTTGTTAATTTAATCACCCAATAGTATTGAATCGTTCATATTTTACTGTTTTATTGTGGTCTTTTTTACTGTTTTTATTGTTCTGCTTTGTTTGCCTTGTATATCTTGTAGCACTTTGGGTCTGAGAAAAGTGCATTATAAATAAAATGTATTATTATAATTATTATTATTATTATTATTATTATTATTATTATTATTATTATTATTGTATATGCAAAATAAGTAAATTTATTTATTTGTATAATAATCAGAATAATCATATTAATAAAACATGCCATTAAGAGACTTCAGAAAGAGATTTAATGTTGCATTCAATTGTATTATTGGTTTTTTATATAATATAATATAATATAATATAATATAATATAATATAATATAATATAATATAATATAATATAATATAATATAATATAATATAATATAATAATTTTTGTAATAATATAAAATAAAAATTTTTGTAATAAAAAAAAATATTTGTAATTGTATTGATATAACAGGCTTTTAAAGCATTTCCGAAATCAAAAAATAGTTAATGGTGCAGTAGGTGATCTGCCAAAATGCTAACCGGTTAGCCTAATATCTTTGAAACACAGTCCCACCCCTGTCGTCCAAAGCTATGACTCCTGAAACACGAATGCAAGCACCTTAAAAATTATAGTAGACAATCCACTAATTCATGTCATTCGCCAGTCAGAACACTTTACAGTACTTTATAATACTACAATTCCAAACAAAAGAAATGTATTATATCTAGCATATTTTTAGTTCTGTAGCAAGCAAAACTTCACAATGTGGAATATTTCATGCATGCAAGGATCGCTGGTCTCACTCTCTCACGTGCTTTGTCCTAAAGCGACTACTGAATGCTTAGTGGTTGGCTGGTGGTGTGCAGGAAGTTATACTTATATGCTATTTCAGACCCAATATTCAGAGTAGCATGGTAAACAATAAAGGGAGCTCGTCATAGGTGGTCATTGTTCAAAACTGAACCATTGTGAATATAAAACCAACTTCATCTCAGTAAAGCAGTCCAGGCGGAATAGCACTATTTACTTATGTTTTTTTATTAGACTAAATAAAAATCTACATTATCGATGCTGTAAAAGGTTCCCTATGAAGTAGAAAATAGTCACATTGATCTTTTGCCAGATGATTTCAGTGGAACAACAATTGTCTGCATATAACCCATTTGGAACAACACACAATCTACTTACTTTAAGCTTTGCGTGACTAAAATAGTTTTAAAACGTAACATTACCTGTCTAAAAGAAATACTTGGTGCCATGGTGTCGTCCTTCCTCCAACGTGCAATTGTAACTCCAATATTGATTCAGGATTTTAAAAAGTTTTGCTTCAGCATGTTTTTACCGCTGTGACTGCCTCGTGTGCACATAAACGCGGATCTGTGTGAACAGATGCACAGATTTACGCATCTATTTTGACAGACAGTTTGGGCTACTTATCAGAATTATGGGAATTGTCGGCAGTTGCAATCGGAATTATTAAACCCCCTTTGAATTTTCTTTTCTTTTTTAAATATTTCCCAAATTATGTTTAACAGAGCAAGGAAATTTTCACACTATGTCTGATTATATTTTTTCTTCTGGAGAAAATCGTATTTGTTTTATTTCGGCTAGAATAAAAGCAGTTTTAATTTTTTTTAAAAAACATTTTAAGGTCAAAAATATTATCCCCTTTAAGCTAGTTATATTTTTCAATAGACTTCAGAACAAACCATCGTTATACAATAACTTGCCTAATTACCCTAACCTGCCTAGTTAACCTAATTACCTAGTTAAGCCTTTAAATGTCACTTTAAGCTGTATAGAAGTGTCTTGAAAAATATCTAGTCAAATGTCATTTACTATCATCATAGCAAAGATAAAATAAATCGGTTATTAGAAATGAGTTATTAAAATTAATATGTTTAGAAATATGTTGAAAAATCTTCTCTTCGTTAAACAGAAACTGGGAAAAAAATAAACAGGGGGCTAATAATTCAGGGGGGTTAATAATTCTGACTTCAGCTGTAAGTGGATGAACATGTTTTAGTCTTATGCCTCACCTAAAGTATAAAAATACATATAAATACGTTTAGATCATTTACTTTAATCATTACTATTGGAATGTAAAGAAGCTTTCAACCAGCACAAAAAAAAAGAAATTCTGAAGACAATCACCTACTACACCTTTTTTCTCTCTCTATTTCTCTGTTTCTCTTTTTCTCTTTTAAGTACTTTGTTTGTCTAATCAAGTTCTTGAAGTTGTCAGAAACATCAGTATTTAAAAGAAATAAAGATGCACTTATGTTCTCTGAGTGAGCATTTCACTTGTGATTGTGATGTAGTGTCCTGTAAAATTGCTTGAGCACCTGCTTCATCATTTCAGAATTGAGAAGCAATTGAGAAATCTGTTCAAATCTCTTCTTAGCGAGCATCATTTCTCACTGTCTCCCTCAGGTACGTCTGGAGTGGCCGACTGACCTCGCTGTGAGCCCCATGGACAACTCTCTTTATGTGCTGGACAACAACGTGGTCCTGCAGATCTCTGAAAACCATCAGGTCAGGATTGTAGCGGGACGTCCCATGCACTGCCAGGTCCCTGGGCTAGACCACTTCCTAGTTAGCAAAATCGCCATCCATGCCACCTTGGAATCAGCCAACGCTCTTGCCGTCTCCCACAATGGCCTTCTGTACATTGCAGAGTCGGATGAAAAGAAAATCAACCGCGTTCGTCAGGTCTCGACCAATGGTGAAATCTCTCTGCTTGCTGGCGCACCCAGTGGCTGTGACTGCAAAAACGATGCCAACTGTGACTGCTACTCTGGCGACGACGGCTATGCGAAAGATGCCAAACTTAACGCTCCCTCATCGTTAGCGGTTTCACCTGATGGTGAGCTTTTTATTGCCGATTTGGGAAACATTCGTATTCGATATGTTCGTAGAAACAAAGCGTTCCTAAATCCGCTCAATATGTATGAGATTTCATCACCGATTGACGACGAGCTTTACTTGTTTGATGTAAATGCAAGCCATGTCTTCACCCAAAGTTTGACCACCGGCGATTACCTCTACAACTTCACGTACTCTGGCGAGGGTGACTTGAGTAGCATCACAGATAAGAATAAGAACCGTGTGACCATCCGTAGAGACTCCACGGGTCTTCCACTCTGGTTAATGGGGCCCGATGGACAGACCTTCTGGTTCACCATAGGGACTAATAATGCGCTGAAGAGTGTGGCGGCACAGGGGCAGGAGATCGCCATTATGACGTACCACGGCAGCTCTGGTCTGCTGGCCACCAAGAGCAATGAGGACGGCTGGAGCACCTTCTATGAGTGAGTACACTTTGGATGTATACACATACATTGAAGGATGTTTACTTGGGGATCAGGTGTAAAGTACAGCGTAATATAAAATATGTAGTTGTAGGTGTCTATTAATATCTTACATGTACCGTATGTAGCAAGGCTGATTTGGGGGCCCTAAGCAATTCCAGCTATGGGGGAATATCTCTATAGATATTTGTTTTTCTCTGTAGATTTGTTTTATTATTATTATTATTATTTATTTTATTATTTTATTTTTTTTTTTTGTAAGCAAACTGCATGTTGAAAATGTATTAAAGTGGAACCTTTATTTTCTTAATGTAAAATACAGTAAATCCACAAATATGGAAACAAGTTTACAAACTTACCATGTACAGTTAATCAGCAATATTTGTGGTAAGATTTTAATATTTGGATGTGCAGTACGGAAGTAACGTTTTACTATTCATTGGGAGTCATTGGATTTGAAAAGAAGTAATAACATTAAACTCTATAGACAGATTTTACAACATATGATAGAAAATGTATAAAAGAGCAATATGACTAATATAGGCTTCTTGGCATTGGTCATGGCTCTCTAATTCCCCGCGGCCCTAAGGGACTGATTACCTCGCTTACTTGGTTAGGTCCGCCCCTGGTATGTAGAGTAAATGATGTGATAGTGGGTGATCTTAAAATCTTAAAATAATCATTATTAGTGGTAGAAGTAGCTTTATATACAACTGTATATATATATATATATATATATATATATATATATATATAATTATAAAATTATAAGGTTCTATCTGACACTTTTGTCAAAATTGAGTTATTGACATATTCTTATTAAATGACAACTTATTTACTTATTTATTTATTTACTTATTTATTTATTTTATATACAGTTGCAATCAGAGTTATTAGCCCCACCCCCCCACCCCTCCCATGTTTATTTTTTTCCTCATTATCTGTTTTGCGGAGAGAAGATTTCTTCAACACATTTCTAAACATAATAGTTTTAATTACTCATTTCTAATATCTGATTTATTATCTTTGCCATGATGACAGTAAATAATATTTGACTAGATATTTTTCAAGACACTTCTATTCAGCTTAAAGTGACATGTAAAGGCTTAACTAGGTTAACTAGGCAGGTTAGAGTAATTAGGCAAGTTATTGTATAACAATGGTTTGTTCTGTAGACTGATCTGATAAAAATATATATATATATATAGCTTAAAGGGGCTAATAATTTTGACCTTAAAATGCTTTTATTCTAGCCAAAATAAAACAAATAACCCCTTAATAAAATATATTATCAAACATACTAAGAAAATTTCCTTGCTCTGTTAAACATAATTTGGTTAATATTAAAAAACAAAAATAATTCAAAGGGGGCTAATTATTCTGACTTCAACTGTATACAGTGGGTGACACTTTAAAGAGAGCATTACTGCCGCCGCACTAAACGTGTTTTTAATTAAAAAAACTATTACGTGTTTAAAATTAAAAAAATAAGACAACTAAAATTAAGGTACAAACATAAATACAAATAAGTAGGCCTAAATAAATAAATAAAAAGGTGGCGCAGTAGGTAGTGCTGTCGCCTCACAGCAAGAAGGTTGCTGGTTCGAGCCTCAGCTGGGTCAGTTAGCATTTCTGTGTGGAGTTTGCCTGTTCCCCTTGCGTTCCCTTGGGTTTCTTTCAAGACCTGTGGTACAGGTGAATAGGGTAAGCCAAATTGTTCGTAGTGTGTGTGAATGACTGTGTATGGATGTTTCCCAGTGATGGGTTGCAGCTGGAAGGCATCCGCTGCGTGAAACATGTGCTAGATAAGTTCATTCCGCTGTGGCGACCCCAGATTAATAAAGTGACTAAGCCAAAAAAATGAATGAATGAAAAATTTCATAAAACAGTGTTTTAGCCTAAATATAGAGAGATGTACAGTGTTTGTTATTTTAAAGTGATATGACTAAGACAGTCAATAAATAAGCTTTTAATTTACGTTTTCGTTTACATTTTTGTTGTTGATTATATTTTACTTTCTCATTTTATGTCTCAATTATTGTACATAAATATTAAATGAATAATTAAATAGGCCTAAATAAATATTTATTTGAAGATATTACCAGCGAAACGGTCCGGCGCAGAGCTCTTAAGTTGAATTCTGCTTCATCAAAAGCATAAAAATAAATTGACCTACTAAAAATAACTAAAATGAAAATAAAAATCATTTTGCTGCAGGACGTAAATTAAGCAAGCAAGTTTATTTTTGATAATATGTATAATGTATACTCAAAAACGATTAGATTATTTAAAATAATATTACGTATCTTTATTATTGTTATTTTTATTATTTTAAAGCAGCAGTTTTTAAAGGAATAAGATAAGCACATTTACAGTATACATTCGGAGACAAACCTTGCACACTCCCAATATTTGATATATAGACAAATATTTAGCGTGTATATATTTATGGCAGTATCACACATAATAATACTAATACTACTACTACTACTGATAATAATAATGATAATAATAATAAGAAGAAGATGAAGAAGAAGAATAGTAAAGCGTAAATTGTTCTCCTTTGTTTGAAATGGTGTAATGTCGATACCACGAAGGAAAAAAAAGATTATTGAACCTTGTCCATCTCAGCGAGGAAAGCATCAACTTCAAGTGGGGTGGAGAATAGTCTGAATCCTGATATCCCTGATATCAGACTCGCAGTTTAGCCGGATAGCGGATGGCGTATTCAATGTTTTTTTCCCGAAGCTTTTTCTTCACGTCATGAATCCGTTAATCTTGCGTTGCATCTCGACACTGTAGTCTGGGTAGAAAGAGATTCTCTTCTCATTCAGGGACAGCTCACCTTTCTCTCTGGCCAGTCGGAGAACCTTATCCTTTCCTCTGTAATTTTGAAATTTAGCAATGATGGGTCCGATCCTGTCGGAAAACCTTCCGATGCGGTAGGCTCTCTCCAGAGTAATCAGAGTAGTGAAGTTTTCTTTCCCTAACAGTTGCGGGATGAGTCTTTCTAAGTATCCAACTGTGTCACGGCACTCCGACTTCTCCGAGATGTTTATAATCTTTATATTTGATCTCCTGCTCTGGTTCTTGAGATCACCATTTTTTTTTCTTTCTAGAATGTTATCTCCTTTTCCATCTTTACAATTCACGCGCAGGAGTCTCTCAAATTGTCCTCGTTAGTACCAATCCTGCATTTCGTTGACCTCAGCTAGAGTTGAAAGTGACAGTTAAATTTTGGACAAAGAACTTTGGATGTCGATTGTTTTCTTATTTATGTGAGAGGTAAGTTCGTCGTTAGAATCACGAATTGCTTTCATGAGAGATTTAATCGATAGCTTTTCTTGTTCAGCCGCCATCTTTCGGGGTATCAGGGAGTCGTCAGATCGGTTTGTTGAGTTTCTCACGCCAAAAGTTACAAAATTTTCTCTGAGTAACGAAAGAAATCTATCTGAGAAAACATGTGATACAGTTAGAGATAAATTATTACTAGTAAAATAGTGGCAACTGATGAGGCACACCTGGAATTCACTGACACACGTCCTGCTTCGATGCCTGCATCACATGACTCTCCCTAATAATTGTTCATAGTTAACATGTATAGAAGCCAGTTAGACATTTTAATGACGCAACGTCTCAATTTAGTAGTTTCTACCTATTCAAGGCAAAGTAAAGTGTCTGTCAGGGAGGTTTCTCATTGGTCACAGTGCTGCTTGACTGCACCACTGGAAGCTTTCAGTATAGAATTCCTCTTGCTCAGCGTAAACTGCACAGGTCTCAGCCGGCTGCAGCTCGTCTTACTGTACATACAGTCAAGAGTTCACAAGGTCTCGCTGCTTTATTGGACTTCAGTCATTCGCTGTAAGGTAATTGGTTTCAGAAGATTCTCAGACAGTTCCTGTTTCTAGCTCAGCTGCTCATTTTCTTGTCTCATTTGCACAGTCCAACCTTTAAAGAGACCGTTCACAAAAATGACATTCTGATGTTCATTTAGTACATCTCAGCTTATACCAGATGTATAGTAGGTTTTTTTTCAGCAGAACATTTAATCCAGGTGAACCAGTGGTTGCTGAGACTTTTATTTCAGTGTGTTGATGTACTTACAACTGCCATGGAATATGGGAAAGGGGCAGGGCTTTCTTTTTGCACATCATTCCCTCATAGCAAATACTGGTAAGAGAGGCGGGGTTGAGAATTTATTTTTAATTTTAAATTTCATTTTAATTTAGAATTTAATTTTAGAATTCAGATTTTACAGTTAAAAACAGGCTAAAGTTTAACTATTACATTTTTCATTAAAGTATTTTCCACCAAACAATAAATAAATGCTAAATCCTAGATTTATTACCAGGTTTATTTATTTTTTTAATTTAAAAAAAATATATGATAAATGTTTGCTAAAATTGACAGTTTTTATATAATTGTTACTGCAGATTTTTTCCTCCAGCCTCTCAGCCTGTGTACTAAAACCAAAATTGTGTTTATATTATTACATGCTTGTCATATTCATTAGCATATTTACTTTCATGCGACCTTGACTGTAGGCAAAACTCATTTAAAGTGACTTCACACGCATTTGCTGCTGTTTGTTTTATTGTACAAATGCTGCATATTTGATAGATAAGCACAAGTGGCGTCGCCTCAAGCAGTCATTTTTAAAAGAACGTTTTCTTCAGGTCCCATGCTGTCATATCATTTATTTCATCCCTATTTGCCAAATTAACAAACGGCACATATAGTACATTTACTCAATAATTGCAATTAGAGAGAAAGAAAAAAAAAACTATAATTATCATCAAGAATAGTTGCTCTGTTTGTTGATGTTGTTTTTTTTCCACTTCATAGTTCCCAAGCAATTAGACCCGTCCATTCCCTCAGGCAACACGAGGTCATCTTTTGTGATAAAGAAAGCTTGGTTATTGAGTGTTTTTTTTCTCTTCAAGTTGTAATTTGATATTTTATTTAGCGTAATTAACTTTGAAGGTCATTCGGCCGTCTGAGGGTCAAAGTCGGGGTTTCAAGCGTTAGAATGGAGTGTCCTGAATCATTTATCTCACTCTCCACAGTGAACACATGCGCTTTATCATCTCTGCCACCTCACTTCATCTAGTGCTTCTGAAGTGTGTTGGTCTGCGGACTCTTAAATGCACACATACAGTAGAACTAACATGCACTGTGAAAAAGGCTGGGTTCTACACAATTCCTTCAAGTTGTCCCAACACAAATCAGTGAAGTTAACTTAATCTTTTTTGCAAATTTATGTGAACTGAACATAAAACAATTAAGTTGTCCCAAATAAAACTTAAGAATTCAATGTTGGTTCAACACATATTAAATAATTAGTGTAAAACAAGCAGCAAAAGTAATTGTTTAAGTGTAAAAAATGTAAAGACAAAAAGTCAACACCAAGGTTATAATAGTTTTGGATTCAAATTCAGTTAGTTTTAATTAGTTTTTAGAGGGAGATTTTTTTAGTTAGTTTAGTTTTTATCAGTTTTTATCAGTTTCAGTATTCAGTATTAGTTTTAGTTTATATATATATATATATATATATATATATATATATATATATATATATATATATATATATATATATATATATATATATATATATATATATATATATATATATATATATATATATATATATACGGATCTTTTGTAACAATCTTCCCATGTTTGGACTCAGCATATCAAAAATATGTAGTCAGCAATCATAATTTCTCAGATATTTGAACCTATTCAAAGAAAACAATTACTTTAAACAATATTTATGTGTTTCTGTTAAATAAAGGCCTCTATGAACTGAAGAAACATCCTTTAAATCAAATGTTTTTGCCCGTAAATCTTTGAACAGCAGTGTGTGCTTTATCAATACCCCAGCAGCATTTGAAAAGAAATAAAGAGCTACTCTGGGACTCAGACAGATATAGGCCTTCACGACGCTCTGCTTTCTTCCTGCTGTTTTTGTGTCTCTTAATGTGAACAGCAGCCGTGACTCAGTGGTACATCTTGACCAATACTCCAATCCCAGGGTGGTTTGAGGCGCTCGCTTCTCCGTGTCTACAATAGACTGCGGCTCTAAAAGGAGATGTTTGGTCACCGAGATGAATCCGCCTGCACTTACTCTCACAGCCTGCTGAGAGAGCGCTCACGTGGAGCCTGGAGAATAAAAAAAAGAAAAATACTGTGAGGAAAGGAACAAAGTAGCAGAAGAAAACAGGATAATTTAGTTTGCTTGCCAAAGAGAACAGTACAAAACCGTCATGGGTCGACTGCAGTCATTCTCTGCTCTGTTCTCTCATTTCTTTTCTTTCTGAAAAAAAGATGATACGATGAAAAGAGTTTTGGATGGGGAATAAAGAGGATGATAAGGAAAGTATCACCAAAGCTTTTGGCTTTCACCTCTTTATTACAGTTACAAATGAAAACAGAGGAGACTCGTTTCATTTCGTTCTGTGGCTGAGTGAGTGTCTTCAAAGAGCCTGTGATGTCGGGACTGTGCTTTTAAATGGATGTGCAAGCACAAAATAACATTTGTGGAACACGTAACTTGATAGTACTTTAGAGTTTCGCTGTAAAACATAAATAAGACACACCTATATTAAAAATTTATTATATAAAATGTGCTTGTAATAAGTGCAACACGGAAGCTCATTTGACATACATGCTTTAGTCTATATTTTTTGTGAAACCAAAGAAAGACACTTAAGCACACTGTATGTTTGACTTTTGTTTCTTTTCTTACTAATAATACTTACAGGGATATGTGCACAAACATGTAGACCGCATATTCTAGTCTGAAATCTACAACAAAACATACCCCAAGTACTGTAGCACATTTAAGATTTGCAAAAATGTAGATACCATCTTTGTGGATTTGTAATATGAAAAGCACTACAAAACATACTCCAAGTAACATATTTCAGATTTGGAAAAATGTAGACAGCAACCTCTAGTGGATTTGACATCTCAAACGTGTCTGTTTGAGATGTCAAATCCACTAGAAGTTGCTGTCTACATTTTTCCAAATCTGAAAGAATAAAAACATACACCAATTAACATACACCAAGTAACGCATTTCAGATTTGCACAAATTGTCACGGTACCCTCTAGTGGATTTGTCATCTGAAATGTTTAACAAAATGTACCCTAAGTAATGCATTTCATATTTGCAAAAATGTAGACAGCACCCTCTAGTGGTTTTGTCATCTGAAACATTTAACTAAATGTACCCTAATGGCTCCTTTCCACTGAGTGGTACGGTACGGTATGGGTCGGTATGGGTCATCTTTATCAGGCTTACGTTTCCACTGCTAAAAGCGTACCAGAGGGTACTCTTTTGGTGTGTGTGATTTACGACAGAATGTTTCTGATGACGAGGAAATGTTAAAGTAAAGCTGTACGGGTCGTTCACATATCATATGAGAAGCACTTCTCACAAAACAGATGCTTTATACACATAAATACTTCTGTATAAATGTTTATTACTAACTTTTCTATGAACATAATTTGATTATAACTGCAGATCAATGACAGTGCGAAATAGCCTACTGTAACGTCTGTAATTATATAAAATAAATAAATAAATGAAACATATATGAACACATACAGACTCTTACAGTCTCCGATATATTACCAACTACAGAAGAACTACACACAACAGACATTTAGTCCTTATTTAGGTTAAAAAACAACATGAAATATAGCCCACAGTCAGTGCAAAACCTCTCATATGTTTAATCTTCGGCAGCACGTGTAGCCTCTTGTTAGAAAGTGATTCCGTCATTCATAATAGTGCAAAATGTGATGATAATAGCTAAAAATGGCAGTTTGTTCATGTTTTAGGTTGCAGACGCATCATTTGCTGCTGTTTTTCTGGTTTCTCCTTTGTTTTTTCGTGCTTCACACTCTCGCGCTTGTTTCTTTCTGACAGGATCGAATATCAAAGCAATTCAATGATCACGGGCACGTTATTAATATGAGCTCAAAAAGTTTGTTATTTCAAATATAGATGCGATATACGGATATACGGGCTCATAAAACAACAACAGGGCACAGCAGATTTTGTTCTTCTTGGCTTTGTGGCTGTTCATCAAGACGACTACAAGGTTTTTTTGAGCTCAGGTCGACCATGGCTCATTGCTATATGTATATATTATTACGGTGTATCGTCTCAGCTGTGTATTTAAAACATGGCAGTTCCTTTGTTTTTATTCTGGCTTGTTGTTGCGCGAGCGAATGACGTATCTCTGTAAACCAATAGCATTCAGCTGCACGTCTAGCTCAGCCTTTTGGTACCCTTTGTACCCTTTGCAAAGGGTGCCGAAAAAGTGGTACCATACGGTTCGGTTCAGGATGCCTTTCGACAGTGGAAATGGCCATAAAAGTGTACCGAACTGTGCCGTAGAGTGTCGGCTTCGCAATTAGTCATCTGAAATGTGCTACAAAACATACCCCAAGTAACATATTTCAGATAGTGGAAAAATGTAGACTGTGAACTCTAGTGGATTTGTCATTACTAACGGACAACAAAACAAACACCATGTAACGGATTTTAGATTTGCACAAATGAACATGGTACCTTCCAATGGATTTGTCATCTGAAATGTTTAACAAAATGTACCCCAAGTAATGCATTTCATATACTAAAAAATTGTAAACAGTGCATTTGTCATCTAAAATGCACTACAAAATTTAACAAAATTTCAACAAAAAAATAGACAGTGCCCTCTAGTGGGTTTGTCTTCTGAAACGTACAAAAAATCTACCCTAAGTAAGTAACGCATTACAGATTCGCAAAAATGGCAGACAGTGCCCTCTAGTGTATTAGTCATCTGAAACATACTGCAAAACATTCTCCAACATATTTCAGAATTGCTCAAATTGCACTTTAGTGGATTTGTCATTTGAAATGTACCAAGAAACAAAACAAAGTAACATATTTAAGATTTGCAAAAAAAGGTAGACAGTGCCCTCTAGTGGATTTGTAATCTAAAACGTACTACAAAACATACCCAAGTAACATATTTCAGATTCACAAAAATATAGGTACTGTTCTCTAGTGGATTCGTCATTTAAAACATAAAATCAAACATACCTGTAGCAACAAATTTACGTGTTGCAATAAAATAATTGAGCCTTCACTAAAAAAGTAATTAGATAAGAACATTTTGGATTTGAATTTGTGCAGTTTGATATTTTTTAAGTTATGTTTACCACAGGCCTATTTTTCTCATAAATTGAAAACGTCCATTGTAAAACCCATAGGAATATATTGTGAGAAACTTTGGTAAATTATCCTTCCAGGTTTTCCATTGCATGGAATATAAAATGAGTTTCTTCACCAAATCAGATCTGAGTAAGTGTTTAAACAATGCTGTTCAACTAAAAACAGAAAACTTGTATGTATTTTGGTCTGGGAGAGTTACTCAAAAATTTTGTTTTGGAATCTTTAATTACAAACTTTCAAAAATGGGTTTTGGAAAACAATATTATTTACGTTTTTGTGCAGGCAAGTAATGTTTCTTTGCAAAATGGCATGATTGCCATCTGTTAGCCTGGCATAAATAATACAGCATTTTAAGTCATTTTCATGAAAATGTCAACATCTGTTTGCAAAGCTTTTCAAAATTGTAAAGTAAAAAAACATTTCTATGACATTGTTTTTGTAAAACATTCCTGTTGGCTGCATCCAAATCTGCATACTCTCTTACTCTGTAATAAACAAAAAAATCACACCAAACAAATAAAATATATTGAACTCTTAGTACTTCATTACAGTAGGTTACAAGTCTGAATAACCAATTACTTCTGTCAAAATTACTTCTGTTCACCTATTGGACATTTTATTTGCCTTCGAGGCCACTTGAGGGTATTTATGAGTGGCAATGAAGTGTATTTCATGTGATAATGATATAGCAAATGAAGTATGTCCTATACAATCACACTATAGCCCTAGAACCTTTCACTGAAAGCAAAAGTGCCTCTGCTGTGGCATCCCTGCAATAAACTCTTTTGGTACCTTTAGCCTAAGTACCTGACTATGCAGTTTTGGACACAGTCTTAGTGTTTTCTTCCAGACTACTTGCTGCTGTCACTTCTGGTTGGCTGAACGATCTGTCTGCAAAAAAAGCTGCTCTATACACAGTTCTGTGAAATTTTCATATTTCATTTTATTTTCAGAACCAAGCAATTTCAGATCACCCAAGATACTTAAAACCATTTCTCAGTGGCTGCATTTTTAATGGAAACAATATCAATGGAATTAATTTTAAGAATCTTTTTTTTTAGCTAATTAATAATAAAACAATGACAGATAGTAAGAATCCATTTAAATATAAAGGGCTTGGGCAATTTAAAGCAGTAGATGACATTGTGGAGACGCACTGTTTGATGCCGTCTTTTCAAAGATAGTTATAAGATAATGACTATCTTGGAAACAATTTGTTATACCATGTATAATAATTATAAAAATACTGTACAAGGAAGTCAGGAAAGCCATGCTGGCAATTTGTAGCATATTGAGGATCTAAAAAAAAATCTAAGTAATAGTACCTCAGGTGTCCAGTGCTAGTCTCAGTATCTTCTGTTGCCTTCTTTGAAAATGCAGGAGACATATCTTGTGTTGTTTTTAATAAGCTGCGATTGCTAAATTCACTGTTTGATTAGATAAAGTTACACGAGCTGGATTCACTGGTCAGATGGCCTAGTATAACACTGAGGACATCTGCTAGTTACAAGGGGCTGATGCAAAGAAGCATAAACTAAAAACGAACAGATTGTTATCATTTGTCAGTGCGCTATCATTATTTTTAAGTCATTTTATTTAATTTATTTTTATCATTTTATTTATTTAAGTTATTGGGATACATCGACACTCAACATTCCATGTGCATTTTTTTTTGCCTCTTCTTACAAAATACCATGAAACTGACTCAAACTGATGTAGTATACTTGCCAGACCTGTAGTGGTGCTGTGCTTATGTCACATACATACAGTACACAAACTTGGCGAAGACTTGGAACATTCCGCTGGGGCCTGGTATAGCAGATAGCAGATTCACATTCCCAAAACGCAGGTTTCATCTTATATGATACCTTTTTTTTGTATACAGTAATCTTTTCTTAATAGCAAGAGTTAAGATTCTAAAAATAACCTGCAATAGGTCAAATCCAGGAACCAGTCAGCTTAGTTTTTATTAATTAATATAGATGTTTTTAGGCTGCAAAACTGAATGTAACGAACCAAAGATTCATTTATTCTGTAATGGTGCCCTACAGCCACTTAAAAGTCTACCTTTCTTTAAAATGTCCAGAAGTTCAAATTTTTGTGCTATGGTTAGCATCTACCTCTGACTTTTGGGTGCCACCGCAGGTGCCTTGAGGTTGCAGGAAAATTCTTCAACATTAAGGAGTTTGTTGGTGAGAAAACTTACAAACATACAGTACAGCACTTCAGAGTCATGCTGCTAGCAATCGAAGATTTATGAAAATTTGCCAAACTAAACACATTCTATACTGTACTGTACAGGAGGCAAGGCACAGAGGAGATTGACTGACAATGGCCTACAGCCAATCAGGATACAGAACACAATGCGCGGTAATAAAAAAATAAAAAATAAAAAAAAAAACGTCAAATTGCACAAAGAATAAAAATCTGTGAAACTGTGAGACAGTGAAAGGTGAACCGCATTATAGAGAGGAACCACTGTACAGCTTAATGTATCTCTGGATGATGCCCACTGAAAAAAATGCAATTATGACCAAGCATGACTTTGCTGGAACAAGAATCAAAATGATTGGAGTTGATTGGAAGGTTGTGCTTTGCTTTTGGTGGACCTCATGTAATTGACAGATTGATCTTTCCCTCACAAAATTAAACCAGAGAAGTGATGTTGTTAAAGAAAGAGAAGATATGAAGAGTTCAGATGCAAAACCCTCTCAAAATCTATCAGACCTCTTTTCTTGTAAATTAGCATTTTCTATTAGGCTCTTTCTATTAGGCTCTTTCTATTAGGATAAGGTTATTAGCTAGTAAATAAAATACATTTTTTCAAAATGTCACTTTAGACAATTCTGTTTTTTATCAAGGTAAATTTTCTTTTGCATCAAAACCAGCTAAATCCACTTGCGCTTTTTATGCAAAACCCTCTAAATCCACCTATTTAGACAAGACAGTGTAGTTAGTTGAAAAACCACTAAAGATGCAATTAGAGATTATTTTACCAAACATAAAACACAAACCACCTGAAATTAAAAATACATCTGTCAAGTAAGTGGCGGTTCATACCGCTGTGGTAACCCCTGATAAACCAGAAGGAAAATTAATGAATGGAATCTGTCAAGTGCATTAATCAATAACATTAAAATTGACATTAATTAAATCTTAACAATCTATTGTCTTTTCTGATATTTGGGAATTAATGTAAGTAGAGCAATGTAAACAAGCTTGTTAGATTCAAATAATGCAGTGTACAAACATTGTGAAACATCAATTTCTGTGCATTGTCCATTACTAAAAACAAAATTCTATAATTTATTGAAGTAATATAAATAATGTATAGTTCTTGAAGGATTCGGATTTCTGCCTTCCAATTTATCTCAGCATGAATCAACGTTCATCCTTTTCTCATCATCTTGTTTCTCATTATTTTTATTAAATATAATATTTTGATTTTTTGAATGAGTATTTAACTTTGAAATGATTTTAACTAGCGAATAAGATTATACCGGTTTTTAACCAGTTTTGATAAAAACGGCTGAGAGACACTTAGCCCTGGATAAGAAACAGATTATACTAAGTGTGTGTTCTATTTGATTGTGGATTCGTTTCACAGGTCTGGAGTCAGCTCTAGACAGTCTAGTGGATGTCTGACGTTTATATGTTTAAGATATTGTTCAGAATTGTGCACCCCTCGTGGAAATTTTCTTAGTCTATCTGTGTTTTAACCAACCAGGTTAGAACACCTATATGTATGACGCAGTTAATGACCTTATGTGAGAGTATAATTGTTATTGATTTGTGATTGTAAGCAGAGCGGCCTAGGAACTCATTGATGAAACTACAAACTATCTTAAAAATGTATTTATTTATTTAAATCTCTGACTCCTGCTCTTCTTCAACTGACAGACTGGTCATTCTTTGGGTTAAACTGTATACCATCCTTACATTTATACATTATATTAATCTTTTAAAACAGCTTGCATTAGCAAATAAAAAACAAGGAGGCCTACTGTAAAAAAAAGAGGATGTATCTCAGAAGCTGTCATTTATTCATCCTCACTACACTCAAGATCTTGGTCTCTTTTTCATCTCTTGTTTATCCTCATAGCATACATGCAGAATAAAAGAACAGCATCTTAACTTTGTCTTTCGTGAAATGGAGTTGCCGTTTAATGTATAGTAAATCAGGCTCAGTTAAAGTAGCGTCGCTTCGCAAACAAACGTCATGAATGCATGTTAAACTTCTGACTGTACAATGTGTTTTTTTTTCCTTATATTGCACATGTTTTCCTTATATCGTTTTGAGGTAAGGGATGTTTTCATTTGCCATTCACTGACAGTTGGACAGGCTCGGGCAGCTCATCAAACTCTGACTTTTAAAAATCGAAATCAAAAGCAGAATAAAACAGTCCCCTCATAAAAGCCGGCGTATCAGCGCGCTGCTACATTGAAAACATGATTCCATTCGCGCCTTCTCATTGGCTCACAGGATATAGCAGGTTTTGCTGTCAAAGGCAAGTGCCGTTTAGCGGCTTTTGCATACAACTGCTATTTCTCAATGCGCTGACGTTGGGATTTAGAAGATTTCAAACAAAACTATTTGTGCCTAAAGCATTTGCTCAATGTCATCATCTAATTTTTGTCGGAAATGGCGTTTAGCGACTTTTGCATCTGAACTCTTCATATTATGATTAACAATTACTATGGTGCATAAATGTACATTTATATGAAGAATTAAACATTCATAAATATAAATTCATAGAGTTCATAGTGACATAAATTCTGTGTAAGTGCTCAGCTTCCATGAGAACCACATCCAAACACAGCAGGCCAGTGATAAAACTGAGTCCCGGTTTGTTTCTGAACAAATAAGCTCAGTTTTGTTCCAGATATTGAAGCTGAAGTGTTATTTTGTGGCACTGTACTTGTGTGAGCAAACAAAATAATGATGTCTGTGACAGCGGTAAACACTTCCAAAAAGCCAAAAAAAGACCTTCAACCCTTTTCTATTATACTCCAAATTATTTAGTTTTGTGACATTTTGTTACATTTTTCCAAAAGCTTTTCTTGTGCTTCTGCAACTTGCTTTAGTGATCCCTTATTAGAAAAGCAGACCGCGTTTGATTGAAAGCCACAGTTGGTCTCATTAAAGGCCCGCCGAGCAAGATTTTTCACACTTCTCTTCATCTTCTCAGGTACGACAACTACGGCCGGCTGACAAACGTGACCTACCCTACAGGCCGGGTGAGCAGTTATCGCACAGACTCAGACAGCACCGTACGTGTACAAACCGAAGGCTCCAACAAAGAGGACATCACCGTCACCACAAACCTGTCAGCATCCGGAACCTTCTACACGCTCATGCAGGGTAAGGCTATCTGCTTACTGGATCTTATCTTTGACTTTAATATTACAGTGCATTTACAGATATATTCACCCAAGTCTGAAATTCTGTCATCATTTACATTCAGTCATATCTTTCCCACTTGTTAATCTCTAAACATAAGAACAATTAATGTGAAGATTATTATTAATTGCCTTTGTGTTAAGTCTACTGGGTCCAAACAGTTACTTTGTCTCTAGAACTACTGCAAATGATTTGCCATTTAACTAAACTCAATAACCGGACAAAAAATGAATCATAATGTAATGAATCATAATGACTCATGGAGTGAGTATATTTTTTGATATTATTCAGGAAAGATGCATTAAATTCACTAAAATGCCAGTAGAGATATTAAAATGCTTTATAAACTTGCAAAAACAAAAAAGGGGGAAAGACTAAATATGGCTTACAGTATATGAGTTACAGGTAATCAGTGCTGATATACAGCCATATGGCTGTGCTACTTGGGTGATATTGCATTTATACTACAGTTAGAGTTTATAAATGAAAATGTTTCCACCCTTAAACGCTGTAAGATTGATTATACATCAATTACACACATGAAACATTTTGCAATACAAAGTATTCTTATTAAATTCTACTGCAATTGATATCAAATATATGTTATTGAGCAATGACAGATACAAATCAACAGTATAACGATGCTACACATACCATTCGAAAGAACAAAGGTTAGGTTTCATATAAAATGTTATTGGTTATAAGATTTGATTAGCTATAAAATGTAAAAGGCACCTATTTTACACCTTTTTCAAGATTTAAGATAAGTATTTTGTGTCTCCAGAATCTGTCTGTAAAGTTTCAGCTCAAAACGCCCATCAGATTATTTATTATAGCTTTTAGAATGTTGGAATTTTCTGCTTAACACTATGAGGCTGTTTTTGTTGCCTGTGCCTTTAATGGTGGTTCTCCCCGCCCACCGTTTCCACGTGCCTTTCACAGTGTGCCTCAATCTCCACCTCAGCTGTGTCAGATAAACTGCAAAGTGACAGACATGAAGGAAGCAGATCTCACATAAAGCTTGTGAGAAATACTACAGTAAGAATATTCCCAATGATTATTTGATGTATTTGTTGTGGAGTAATTCAAGCATTTGATGAGTCACACACAATGTCGTTACAAAGTTCATGCACACAAACAGCACAGACACACACACACAGCAGTTTGCTGTGCACACTGTTTTTGCAGACAAATGTGACAGGATACACATTAATATCAAACATACACAACAAATATATCAAATAACAGTTGGGAAAGTTCTTACTGTAGTAAGGGAGATCTACTTTATTCTTGTCTGTCACTGTGCTGTTTATTTACGTGAAGGCTAGATGCATCAGACAGATCTCTATGGCTCTGACAAGCACGTGCAAATTGTGGGTGGAGAGAACCAGCTCATTTGCATTAAAGGCTCAGGCAACAAAAAAGCTACAATGTCCCAACAGCTCAAATTTACATTATGTACTATTATAATACTGTAATATAGGTATAAAACTGTAAATAATCTGATGGGTATTTTGAGCTGAAACTTTACAGACACATTCTGCAGACACAATAGACTTATATTAAATCTTGGATAAGGGGTAAAATAGGTGCCCTTTAAAGTCCAAATACAGTTCAAAACAACTTTTCAAAGTAAGTAATCTGTGTTAGTGCCTTCTGTAATGACTACTGTAGATGAGCTACTGATGACATACACTCAAAATTGGAAATTTTTTGGAAAACTTAATTGTCTTATGTTCAATCCACTTAAATGAGTAAAAACAATTAAGTTAATTGAATCTATTTTTGTTGGGACAACATAAATGAATTGTGTGGAACTCGTGCTGTAAAAAATGCTGATTTCCACACAAATGATTTGTGTTGGGACATCATGAAGAAATTAAGTTAAGTTATTAGTTTTTACAAATGTAAGTGGCTTGAACATACAACAATTAAGTTGTCCCCCCAAAAAACTCAATAATTGTTTTGTGTCTTGTTTTAAATAAGTAGTTAGAACAAACAGCAAACGTAATTTTTTTTAAGTGCATGATAATGTGTGAGAGTGTAGTAGTAGAGTCGCATTTCTTAGTTCTTAGTTTGCTCTCAAATACGTTTGGAGCAAGAAATTACCAGAAAGAAAGCAAGTGCTCACTCAAAAGTAATTACTTCCTTCTCTTGTACAGCAGAAACATCAGCAGCTGTACATAAAGTAAAATAACTGTGAGGCAAAATTGATATATTTGTGGGAAGCAAACAAGCTTCTTCTCTGTGAAATCAATGAAGCCATGAGTGTTTGTATTTTCTCTAAAATCGCAACGCCGCCCACTCATGAAGACAGAAGTCCGGATTGATTTCCTGTCCACCCCTTTTGTTTGCTCCAGCATCCCTTTTTTTCCCAGCGAGCTCCTGATTTCCCTGTCCATCTCTAAAAACCAAATCTTAATCACTTTGGCCCTTGAGACAGAGGGGCATTGCTGGGGTCAGGGGCCGCCGTCTCAGCTTGTGATTTTCCTTGCATACTTTGGCATCGTGATATCCTGGTTTTCACCTAACCGAGCACCCCATCGATTCCCAATAAATAGCTTTGAACTCCCCTTGCCCTGCTCTATTTCTTTAGAAACTGTAAAGATTTTTTCCGTGCTCCTGGTAGCGTTTGATTTGAAGGGCTGTCCTCCTCTTTTGGGCTTCGATTGGTTTACCGGACAGCAAAGTAAAGTTCTGCTTATGTTCTTATCCTGCACTAAACTAGTGGTCATCTTTGTGCGGTGACCTTGTCCCGGACATCTGCTGGATAGGGGAAAGAGGGCACCCTGCCAAACGCTTTGCTGCTAATTAATTCACTATTGTCTGCTTTGTAAATGGAAACCAGTTTGGCTGTAGCTCCAACACACACAATCTGGATATACATTTCTTGGAGGTGGTGACCTTGTAGAGCTTATTGACTTTTCAAGGTTGTGCTGAGTGCATGTTCGATTTCCAGGTCATTCAGTGAAGGCATCAATCTTATTTACCTGAATACAACATCAACAGATGAACATCCAAGAGCTGTTTATGAAGATGATGTCACTGTGGTTATGATACAATATAAAGAAGAAAAACTTGTGGCAAAATAAATAATGTAAACTATCAATGGATTTTATGATTTTTCTAAAGACAATACATTTATGAAGTCATTGTCAGATAGTAGTTCTGATTTGTTTGATAGTCTTTTTGTTAAAGACTATGAGCTCTATTTTAACGATCTAGGCGCAGTCTAAAGAGCATGGCGCAAAAACATTAATGGCGTGTCCGGATCCACTTTTGTTATTTTATGGACAGAAATATACGGTCTGCGCCCTGGTGCATGGTCTAACAGGGTTGTGCTTATTCTCTTAATGAGTTATGGGTGTGTTTTAAGTATAATGTGCATTAAACCAATCATCTCATCTCATCTCAATCAACGCACTCTGCTGAAGACATCCATTAGCCTACATATTTAATTTTGTTTGTTAAGCGCAAAGATTAGTTTCAAAACTATTTTTAAATTCAGTTCAACTTCAAAGCAAACGAATAAATAAACAATAATAATGAAGTGTGGTAAATTTATATTATACAAAATCCAAATAAATCATAAATATCCATATATATCCATATATATATATATATATATATATATATATATATATATATATATATATATATATATATATATATATATATATATATATATATATACTAACACATGTCCTATTCTTATGACCCATATGGTGATGCAAACCTCTCCAAAACTCGACAGGTAGGCAAATCTTAATTTGTTTTTATTAAAAACAAATATAAATATGCATGTAATAAATACTATTAATAATGAGATTATACAAATGCAAATTGTCATGAATAAACTGAAAAAATATATAAAGGATATTTGTGTATTGCTTTACATCCTGTGCGTATTAAGAAACGTGTAAGCATTTTGGACCCACATAGGGGCATAACTCAGCCACTCTGCGCTGGATTTTAGACCAGCTTTTAGTTGGTCAATGGCACAGTCTATTTCAGTTGCCTCAAAATAACAACGCACCAACAAATCGCCTTAACACACCTCCTTTTTAGATCGGAACATCCATGAGTCTACAAAGTGGCCCAAATGGACTTGCTATTTAAACAATGTGGTACCATTTGTGAAAATTACAGTTGCGCTGGTCTGAAAATAGCAACAAATTGCACCATACACCATATGCCTTCTTGCGCAGAGTGTATTATAGGACCCTATAAAAAGAAATGTGGGCTGAAATTGAAAATATGAATGACATATAAAGTTATGTCAAAGGGTGTGATATTACTTTGCAATTGCTTGAAACAAAGTCACAGTTGGGACAAATAAATGCTCAATTAATTTATATTCTTTATTTTGAGATAAATTTGATACTAATTTCTTTAAATAGAGATCATTTCACATATATAAGTAATATTGTCATATATCAAGTTTCAAGTCTTTAGATGTGTTTAGAACAGAGGTGCCCATAGTAGGGCCCATGGGCCAAAGTTGGCCCATCTTAACCTTTGTTTTTGACTACCATCCCATAAGAGAAAAGAGTGAGAATGATGGGGAGGGTAAACACTGAGATTGTCATCTCTTATTTAACGTAACCTTTTTTTGTGTTTTATTGTTTCAATTAAATGTGGTAAATAAATTAGATTTTTTAAATGTAAATAATTTCACTCGACAGAAAGAGGACTATGCAGAAGATATCGGTGTGTAATTCTGTTAAATATTACTGTAATAAGTTCATTATAAAATGTAAAAAAAAAATACTGCATTAGTTAATATAAACCAATGTTATATTGTATTTTTTAACATTAATAAATAAATTAAGAAATCACCCATGGCAACTACAGTATATTTATCTTTGTCCCACTAGCCTCAATCAAGAACTTATTAATGAAAAGTATTAATTCTGTCAGTTATAAATTCGCAGTTCTGTTTAAGATAAATAGTCATGTGGTAAGATAGCAACAAGTAGAAACAACTAAAATATACTGATGTTGCTTATAAAAATAGTACGATTGTGATATATTACAAATGCCAGACACAATCTGTGGACATTTTTTGCTATTTCTGTGCAGAATATTATAAAAAAATCTGAGGATTTATGCAGAATGATTTTGGGTCTATCATAACTAAAAACTTAATATGTTGAATAAAAAATACTTACAATGCAAATCCTATTAGATCCATTTATTCTGTAAACAAAGCAAGTCTCTCATATAATATATCTACCATATCTATATATCTACTAAAAGACAGAAATTATTACTTCGCAAACTGTATTGTAAGTGAATCATATGAACATTTTCATATTAGTCAGTAATATTATTGAAATTAATATAAAAACTGAATGAATATAAATTTACACGTAAAAAAAAAAAATAGACTCAATGACCGGCTGAAAATCTGCAGAAGGTTGTACTCTACAAATATAAATTGCAATTGTTGCAAATATAATCACAGTTACATGAACACATGTGCTTTATTACCCTCGCATAAGCAGATAGACAAATTAGGCTGTTTAGCAACCACTGTCATTTAAGATTTGTGTCATTTCTAATATAATAGATGTATTTACATCTCTAGAAACTTCTGCACAAACAGTCCAGCCTTCAAAGGATTAGCTTTTTCTGTTTTCTGTCAGAATCTCTAATTAATAACAGGAATAAAAGTGTCTTCAACCCCCCTAGCGACATGTTAGCTAGTTTATATGGTTCCTGTCTGCTCTGAGAAATTAAATCTCTTTGACCAGTAATGAGAGTTTCATCAAAGTAGACATTTTCTCATTGGTTACGTGGTTCTTGTTTGCAGTTTTTTTTTCCCTTCCCAGTCTCTTTATTTATCTCATGTTCACCCCTGCCCGCTTTCTTTCACCGTCTTCCATCTTCCCTGTCCCTCCGAAGCGCTTAGCGAGACCACCTGGGGATGGAGACAGACAGTTTCAGATTTAGCTGCATCTCAGTTGCCACAGGCAGACGGCCTCAACTATGATAGCGTTCTGCCTCACTCGCTCTCTTTCGGTCTTTTGAGGGCAGCTCAAACACTAACTAGGCTTTGAATCATCCCTTTGTTTCACTGTCTGTCTGGTCTCGTTCAGCAAACAGTCTGCTCATAAATTTGGCTGCCATTTTGAGAGAAATACAAAATGTAACTCAAAGAAAGGATATTTCTCAGACATTTTTTTTTCAGCATTTAGCCATAATTTACTGTGGCTATTATCACCTTGTTGCAAATTAAAAATTAGAACAGTTAGAAAATATCATCTTATTATCACAAATATCATTAACTATTGTGAGTCAAAGTCATAATTTATTTGTTTTTTTGAAAATGTGACTGTATTTTGCAGTCCCTGTGAAATCAAAATAAAGTCGCAAAAATGTGAAGCACATGACTTTTAAATTTGCAATTTAAGGTTAATATCTTTCAATCCTAAAAGTTTATCAACCTAAAATTGTAAGAAAAAAAAGGATGTAAACTTAGAATTCTAGGGTAAAGTCATGAACCAGCCGATTTATATGTTATCAGTTGATTGAATGGGTGTTATCAGTGGTTATTAGCTGATAAATATGGGCCAGTAGGGGCCTTCTGCATCTACTGGTAGGCTCAGAAGACTCTTATTATCCATTCACAACTGTAGATGACATACGCTGCGGCTGGAAGTTAACGAGAATTATTTATATTATTTATTAAATTTCCTATTAATTGTATTTTAATAAAGTCTACCCCTACCCCAACCTTAAACCCAACCGTCACAGTAATGTAAAAACAGACCTGTATCTGGAGTCTTCTCTATTAGTATAGCTGATTAACCACGATAATTATTTATTACATTTCCCATTAATTGTATTTTATTAACATCTACCCCTACCCCAACCCTAAACCCAACCGTCACAGTAATGTCAAAACAGATCTGGATCTGGAGTCTTCTCTATTAGTATAGCTGATTAACCATGTGGGTGGATGATAACAGCCTTCTGAGCCTCCCAGGTGCAAAAAGCCCCTACTGGCCCATACCTATCAGCTGATAACCACTGATAACACTCGAGTGATAACATTCAAAGGGGTGCATGACCTCACCATTGAAAGAAAAAAAATGTGATATAAACTAATGCTGGGTTCACACCAAATGCAAAGTGAACACAATAATAACATCACTTACTCCAAATTACAAGTCTTTGACCTTGTGCAAATTTTCAGCTTTAGTTTTTTTAAGGATTACTTTTTTTTTTGTGCAGAAAACGGGATTTGGATGAATTCTGCATGTTCGCACCAAACGTGTCATAATTGCATTGACTTTTTATGTCATCTGCTCACTAAAATACTTAAGTTCACAATTCGTGTAAGAATTGTTAGTTGTTATTGAGCATTTGTAATTTAATTTAATTTAATTTAATTTAATTTAATTTAATTTAATTTAATTTAATTTAATTTAATTTAATTTAATTTAATTTAATTTAATTTAATTTAATTTAATTATGAAAAATCTGAAATTGCAAGTTCCCAACAAAACGATGCCTCAACATAGCGACGTTTCTACAACATTGTACCAACCTTGCAAAAAGGTTGAGGATTGTACATTGTTGCTGAAGGTTGTCACAACGATGTCATAATGTTGCCATATAAACATAATAATGGCCGTTGCTTTAGGTTGTGCTTGGGTAGCATTAACAACCACTATAAAAATTGTAATATACACAATATGAATTTATATCTCTCACTTTTTACTCTTATATGCTAGAAGGAAATTCAGAATTGTAGGAAATCCTTTAAACTTGGCATTTAAAAAATAATAAAGCCACAATTCTGAGAAAGAAATGCAAGATATTCAGTACAGTTGTATAATACTACAT
Organism: Danio aesculapii; assembly: GCF_903798145.1. Classification (NCBI taxonomy): domain Eukaryota; kingdom Metazoa; phylum Chordata; class Actinopteri; order Cypriniformes; family Danionidae; genus Danio; species Danio aesculapii. The sequence goes on from NC_079449.1 coordinate 38,320,147, forward strand.
ACAGTATGAATCTGGAAGATATAGAAAATGTCAGAATTCTGGGGGGAAGTTTGAACTCAAATATAAAGTAAACAATTTGAGAAACCATGTAAGCTCACAGTTGCAAAACAACTGTAAAGTTCCTTTTTAAGAAAATGGGTCTGAACTGCAATTTGTAAACTCAATTTTGTGGAAAAAAGCACAAATTTGTGAATTATTGACCTTATTGTACAATGCAGAAGAGTGCTTGTTTTTGTGATTGTTTTAGAAATTCCCATTTAGTTGCCTATTAGAGAAATGTCTAGGAATGATAAACGGCAGAAACAAGTGTGTTCATGTGTCTTGTCACCTATCTAAGTTTTAGAAACAACAAATAATAACTTGGCTTCTAGTTAATCAATTGGTATCAAAAGTGGCTTATATGAAAGGCAGAGGCTTCTAGAGGTGACTGGGCTGGCCAATCCTGGAGCACCTTGGCCTTCTTTGCTTTCAGGAACTTTGATGTGAAGGCTGATGTATGAGAACCATCCTACTGAAGAATTTGTCCTCTCCTGTGGTTTGTAATGTAAAGGGTAGCAAACATTTCTTGATACCTCAAGCTGTTGATGTTGTCATCCACTCTGTAGATCTCTCCCATGCCCCCATACTGAATGTAACCCCAAACCAAGATTTTTCCTTCACCAAAGTTGACAGATTTCTGTAAGAATGTTGGGTCCATGTGGGTTCCAATAGGCAGTATTTGTGAGGATTGGGGTGCAGTTCAACAAAATATTCATCAGAAAAATCTACCTTTTGCCACTTTTCCAAATGATCAACTAGAAGTCAAGTTATTATGACCAGACTCGATGACAAGACTTTTGTCAGCTAGTGTACATAAAAAAGAGAATAATATAATATGAAAAAGTCAGTTTGTAATATCAAGCAGCACAACAAGCTATTTTTAACATTTAAAAAACAATGAAAGTGAATGAGACCAGAAGTCTCAAACCAAAAGATTCCAATGGCTGCACATGCTCGTTTGTAAAAAAATAAGGTAATTAATTTTATTTGTATGTTTATTTTTTATATCTTGCAACAGAAAGACACTTTCTCACCTAAGTTAGTAAATGATGGCAGATTTTACTTAATTCTAATTGACCACCGAATTGAATAATTTTGCACTAAATTTGAGACTGTTGTTTGTCATTTAAATCCTAGATCAAGTCAAAAACAGTTATTACATCGGTCTGGATGGCTCTTTGCGTCTGGTACTGGCAAACGGCATGGAAGTGTCTCTCCACACGGAGCCTCACCTGCTGTCAGGAACAGTAAACCCAACCATAAGCAAGAGGAACGTCACGCTGCCCATCGACAATGGACTCAACCTGGTGGAGTGGAGACAGCGCAAAGAGCAGGCGCGAGGGCAGGTCACCGTGTACGGACGCAGACTCCGGGTAAGAACACACTATTGTGCTCTTATTTGTGTATGGATTTCAGAGTCCATTTTTAACAAGCTGCCATTTCTGTTCTGTTACTGGGAAAGGTGGTAAAGCAGAAGATAATAAGTAAAAAAAAAGACCACATAGAGAGCATGTTGGCCATTTAGCATTAGAAAAATATTTTGTGTATTTTAGACAAAATATAAGAGGTTTGGGAATTAATTTAGTGTCAAATTCTCTAAAATTAATTGATAGGCTTTTTTATTCATTTAGATCAGTCTTTCTCAACCACGTTCACCAACACTGCATGTTTTGGATGTCTCCTTTGTCTGTCACACCCTTTACAGGTCTTTCAGACTCTGCTAATGAGCTGGTGATCTGCATCAGGTGTGTTTGGCTAAGGAGACATGGGCAGAGCTGATTTAGATGATGTTTTTATCCTAAAAAAAACAATATTGATGGTTGTTTTTGAAGAGACATAATCTAATGTGACGTTATACATTAGTAAACTTAAGCTGATCAACATTCTGAAATAACTGTATTGTAAACAGCACCTTGAATAGTTTTTTTTCTGTCATTTTGACCAAAAATCATGCAAAGAAACAACATGGCAAACAACATGACCACATTTAAATGTAAAATGTAAATGCATGAGATATTTGTTGGTGCCGATATCCTTCAACTTAAGTTTGTGAATATATTGTAATATCGCGATACAGGCAAAAAGAAACACTGTAAAAAAATAGTAATTATTAAAGTGCGAGATATTCAATATTCAAATTCATAATTACGAAATATAATTAAGAGATAAATGCTTTATTGGAAAATATGGTGTCACACTGTGATTATAAACAAAGTTAAAATTACAATACAGGTATGTGATCACAAACTCATCTGTCACAATGTGAATGTTAAATAATTAAAAATTAGGATGTATTTACAATAAATGGTCACATTGTAAAATGTAAATTTGTAATTGTGAACTATAAGGCTACATTGTAAGATCCAAAGTTCTAAAACGATTACAGGTTTGCATTTACAAGAAATACTAAGAGTGGGATATATGCGCAAAGTGCAAAGCGCAGGGTGCAAAAGCAATAAGGGTGTGTCGGAATCCAATTTTGCTATTTTAATAACGGAAAATTCCGCTTTGTACCATGGCGCATGGTCTAAAAGGGTTGAGTTCATTTTCTTAATGAGTTATAGATGTGTTTTGAGAATAAACCAGAGTCTCATCTCCCATTCCCTTTAAGACAGTTGCGCCGCGCCATAGCGCATTTGCTATTTACATGACGGACTTTGCACAGACATCAATTATTTTATAATTGATTTAATTAATTAAATAATTAATTTCGTTTGTTAAGTGCAAAGATTTGTTTCAAAACTATTTCTAAATTCAGTCCTAATTTCCAGCAAGTGAATAAATGAACAATAATAACGAAGTGTGGTCAAAAAACTTAGTTATATCCTAATACACATGCTATGCCCCATATGGTCTAAAACCTGACAGGTGGACAAATCTAAGCTAGTTTTTAATAAAACAAATATAAACATGCATATAATAAATAATACTGCTAATAATAATAACATTATACAAAAGCAAATTGTTATGAATAAACTGAAAAAACCCCCCCGAGATGAAGAAGGCATGAAAGTATGGTTTTTATATTTATGTAGGCTAGAAAATAATAATTTTTGAAAGATTTTAATCCTTTAATTCTTTTTCATATGTAAAGATATTTGCGTATTGTTGTACAACCTGTCTGTATTAAGCAATGTGTAAGCGAGGCGCACAACTAATGCATTCTGCACTGGACAATAGACCGGCTTTGTTCTGGTCTATAGAACAGTCTATCATAGTTTCTCAAAATAGCAACGCACCAGCAATGCACCTTAACACGCCTCCTTTTTTAGACCAGAACGCCTATGTGCGCGCAAATGCATTTACTATTTAAACAGCATGGCGCAAAACGACCTTGTGCCAAGCTGAAACTAGCAAACAACAATCGCGTCGCGCCTTGCGTTGCACCGCGTTGCGCCGGGTGTATGATAGGGCCCTGAATGTCAGTAAATAATGACATTCTGAGATAAATTCAGAATTAGATTCTGTATGATGTCACATTGCAATAATTGAAGTTATAAGAAATAATCCGTTGGGATTAAGCCATGTAAGGTTGTATGCCTCGTTTTCATTTTGCTTCGTTTTTTAGAAGTTTGCTCACACTTTTTTGCAGTCTGAATCACGTCAAATGCACAAAACACCCAATTTACACAACAGGATGTCTAATCGCATCTTTGAATTGACTTCACATGTAAATCACTGGTGCTTCATCTGCGTCTGCTTACTGCACAGGCCGCAAAACAACCCACCATGGGGTCTCCGTGTAATGTAATGATTGTAAGACGCCATTTTTTCGAGAGACACTCAAATACATAACGTGCGCTGCGTAGGCAACGTCTATAAGTTATGTAAAACAATTAATTGCAAACTGAAATAAATATATTTGGATTTTATGGTTTGGAATTTGATGTTTTATGAGATTATATTTTTTGCTTTTATTTAAGAATTTTGCAGGATCGCAAGAATTTGCAACTTTTTGTTGATTTTGTGTTGGATTCAGTGATCGCGGAATTGCAAAATTTAGGGGGTCTGATACGAAGTAAAGTTATGAAAAATAAAGTCATGTGAGATCATTTTGAAACTAAAACTGCAACATTGCAACAAATATACATTGATATAAGATTAATGAATAAATAAAAAGTACTGGGTTGCAGCTGGAAGGGTATCCGCTGAGCAATACATATGTGATAAAACTGTGGTGACCCCTGATGAATACAGGGACTAAGCCGAAGGAAAATGAATGAATGAATGAATGAATGAATGAATGAATGAATGAATGAATGAATGAATGAATGAATGAATGAATGAAAATAAAAAATTGGTCTAAAAATTATTGTCACTAATTATAAAGCCATGTTGAGAATTTTTTTTCTCTCAATAAAGAATATGAGATGAAGTATATGTATGCACATATTCGTTGGACTGATAAAAGCCATATGTACTGTTTTGTATTATTCATATGTTTTTCTTTTTTGCTCTAAATAATAAATATCCCATTTGCATTTTACATGCTATTATCTTTGTTTAAAGAATACATATTTAAACCAACATGAATTATTCATGCTTTCTAATCTTTACATTTTAATAATGCACGTAAATTACATTTGTGCTTATGAAATATGGAGTACCTCATGGCATTTTATGGCACAAACTGTACACCCAGCCTGTGATCAGCAGCTCATGCGGTTCTATAATTGCGCACAGACCTCAGCATTACCTCCGCACTGTCATCTGCTCATCCTGAGTTAATTTTACGCAGGCACAGTTCCATAGCACCCCGTCACACCTCCTCACAGCAGAGTAATGGCTTCTCCATCAGCATCTCTATAGCCTGTAGAGTCTGGTCAGATATCTGCCTCTGAAGGTCAGTGTGCGCAGGGCAGAGGTCATTGTGTAGGGCAGCACAGAGTGTCTCCTGATCAAGTCCCCAAGGCTTTACATACACAGTCTGATTTTTTTATTATTCTCGTGCCAGCAGTATTTGGATCACTATAATGCTTTTGTAAGATGATACTATATTTTTGTTCATATATAGTATTTTATAAAAGGAATAAATAGTTTTATTCAGCAAGCAGGGATTAAGTTGTTCACAAGTGCCTGTTAACAATGTTAATTTTTTTTTTAAATTGTTATATAACAATTGAGAGGACGGCACAGTGGTTACCAGTTCGAGTCATCAGTTCGAGTCCCGGCCAGTTGCCATTTCTGTGTGGAGTTTGCATGTTCTCCCCGTGTTCACGTGGGTTTTCTCCAGGGGCTCCGATTTCCCCCACAGTCCAAAGACATGCGCTATAGGTGAATAGTGTATGAATGCGTGAGTGAATGTGAGTATGAATGGGTGTTTCCCACTACTGGGTTGCGGCTGGAAGGTCATCCGCTGGGTAAAACTTATTCTGGAATAGTTGGCGGTTCATTCCACTGTGATGACTCCTGATAAAAAAGGGGCTAAGCCCAAGAAAAATGAATGAATGAATATTGCAATTAAAATAGTTGTATATAAGTATATTGCAATTGAAATTACTGCTAAAATATAAATTAATGAAACCATATTTGTGCTTGAATGTGTGGTTAAAAAGTTCTAAATTAATATCCAAAAACAAACAGTTGAGGTCAGAATTATTAGCCCCATTTAATTTTTTTTTCTATTTTAAATATTTCTCAAATGATGTTTAACAGAGCAAGGAAATTTTTATAGTATGTCTCATAATATTTTTTCTTCTGGAGAAAGTGTTTAATTTGTTTAATTTTAGCTAAAATAAAAGCAGTTTTTAATTTTTTTAAAACCATTTTAAGGTCAAAGTTATTAGCCCCTTTAAGCTATATATTTTTTGATAGTCTACAGAACAAACCATCATTATACAATAACTTGCCTAATTACCCTAACCTGACTAGTTAACCTAATTAACCTAGTTAGGCCTTTAAATGTCACTTAAAGCTGTATAGAAGTGTTTTGAAAAATATCTAGTCAAATATTATTTACTGTCATCATGGCAAAGATAAAATAAAGTCGTTATTAGAAATAAGTTATTAAAACTATTATTTTTAGAAATGTGTTGAAAAAAATCTCTCATTAAATACAAATTGGAGAAAAAATAAACAGGGGGCTAATATTTCAGGGGTGCTAATAATTCTGACTTCAACTGTATATATAGTAACATAAATGTATTTAATTATACATGTATATTTATATATGTGTGGGGTGTTCAATTTAAAGTATAATTATTAAATTATAGATTACTTATGTATTATATTATTCATAAATTATTATTTATAAAATGTAAATATGTAAATCTACACATTTTTTAATTCATAAATAAATATGTAAAAATCTATTTAGAAATTGTATTACACCCTGTCCTAACTATACACGGTGCGGTGCTGTGACACTTTATAAGGTATATTTTCCATGTTAAAATGAGTTTGTCCTAACCATCCATGACGGCGACGCATGAAACTTTATTTTAGAAACAGCTTCTGTTTCCGCAACATCTAAGCAAAACAGCAGCATAAACGCAAAATTCAATTATCACCTTAGGTACAGATTATATGTTTTATTCAGTGGTAAATGCTACCAATGTGAGCTTGAACACTATTTCATGTAACGTGTATTGCCATACTATTAAAAAGCAACTGAAGATCTTTTATCTCAAAACTTGAAAAGAAATCGCAAATGGTTTGAAAAAGAAATTCAGTGAGTCTGTTGAAACCAAAAACATCAGTACTATGTGCCTTTAATAATGTTAAATTGGTTTAATATGTATTAATTAGGGTATAACCCTTACCGTTTCATTGGGAGTGCAGTGACTGATATCTAAATGAATGGCTATATTATTCGTTTCTGTTGTATCGCATCGTTTTTGAAACAGACAGCCGAATTACTTGTTCCTGGAATCTGTTTATACATACTTGATGTTATATAGTATTATTTATCAATAATAAATTAATGTATAAGTGTATATATAGCCAAAATGGGTCCTGGAGAGTTTAGTTCCAAGACACACTTGAACCAGCTAATCAAGCTCTTTCTAGGTATACTAGAAACTTTCAGGCAGGTGTGTTGAAGGAAGTTGGAACTAAACTATGCAGAACCCACTTTGGGCACCCCTAATCTAGGGGAAGTGCCGAACAGAATTTACAAAAACAATACCACCATGATTTTATAGGAAAATGTGCTATATGACAAAATCATTCTAATATGGTGCATAATACTTTACACATTGCAGTTAATGAAGCTTTGAATTCATTCTCCTGAAAAAAATGTAAAGAGATCCGTTTGCATAACTGTGACACATAGTGATCACTGTTTAATCATTAGATTTGTATCAGAGTACTTTAAATCATCATTATATTGCTGGCCATACACATTCTTAGCAGAAATGTGGGTCACTACCAGCCTGATGTATTGCTGCAGTCACATGTCCATCACACTAACTATTATACACCATCAAGAACAGCTGCCAGGCCTCCAAAACCTCCTGACAACAACAGGGATCTGGAAATATTGCCGTATAAATTGTCCCCTCACCACCAGCTCAAATCCAGAAACACACTGAAGGCTTAAGCGCAAGGCCTCCACTGAAATGTTTGCTTTACATTATTAGAGCGGTGTCCTATACGGCCTCCAAACAAACAAAACCACCACGTGGCCAGAAGTGTTTACTGAAGAAGCGACAAATCGCACTGAGCAAACAAGATTACAGTGCTTACCACAGCAGCGGATGGGGGAGAAAAAAAAACAGAAATGAATGGCAAAGCGGCGAGCAAATATTGGATTTGAAGAACAAAAACTTGAATACATTTTTTATGACAGTGGAGAAGAAAATCAAATGCTGTTTGACAGATTTGTTGACTTTTGGAATATGGAATGGGACTTTTCAATTATTGATGGTGATTTGTGAAAACAAACATTACTTACAAGTTGTTTGTTCATTGCCAAAAGTGCATTAGTGGCAGTCCTAAGATATTCACGTAATTAGGCAAGTTATGGAAAAAAGTGTTTTGTTTTGTTCCTAGATTTAATCGCTGTTTGTTTGACAAACAGTAGTCAGCTAATCTCAAAGAAGTTGTATTTTGATCAGTAAAGCATGCAAATTTCATCCAGCTGTCAAAGATTGGAGGGAGAAACATGGCGAGAGCCTATCTGGTCTGTTGATTATGCAATTACTTTTAGAGAATCATCAGAATGCTGTTAGCAAAACACATGGAGCTAAAAATATGCCAAAACATTTTGATTTTGAATTAATTTGAATTATTGACAATTGTAATTTAATAAATCTGAATTTTTATATGTTGTTAAAAATGGTTTTGAGTTTAAATTTCCTATTTTGAACAATTCATTCATTCATTTTCTTTTCGGCTTAGTCCCTTTATTAATCTGGGGACACCACAGCGGAATGAACCGCCAACTTATCCAGCATATGTTTTATGCAGAGGATGCCCTTCCAGCTGCAACCCATCACTGGGAAACACCCATACACTCTCATTCACACACATACACTACAGACAATTTTACCCAATTCACCTATACCACATGTCTTTGAACTGTGGGGGAAACCGGAGCACCTGGAGGAAACCATGCAAACGCGGGGAGAACATGCAAACTCCACACAGAAATACCAACTTGACCCAGCCGGGTGCGATAGCACTACCTACTGTGCCACCGCGTCGCCCGTCAATAATTAAACACAATTCAAATTCAGATTGTTTTGGCATATTATTAGCTCCATAAAAGCATAACTATAATAAATGTTATGAGTGCAACAGAAGCCACATTAAAAAAAAAATGTATAGCACAATCATTTAAAGTTAAACACAATTACAATGGAAGAGATATGGATGTAACGATTCACCAGACTCACAATTCAATACCATTCATGATGCTAATCTCACGATACAATTTAATCACAATTTTTTAACAAAATTATTTGAAAAAAATTTAAGGTGAAGAACCCTTTCTTTTTTTTTTAATGCTGCACATTTTTTCCAAAATAATACATTTTCTGCTGTAACTTGCTATTTTTAAAAACTTTCAAACTTTCAAAAAAAAATTCCAAAAAAAAAAATCAAAAGGATATCTATGTTTTTTTGGCATGAGCTGAGGTCTTTGCACATTTACAATGTCCCCTGCTGAAAAAAAAAACTCACTGGGGACTGACACAGCTGGTGTGGAGAGGTAAACCTTTCATAAACCAGAGAGCAGTGTGTACAGAGGTGGTCAATAGGCCCTCTAATCCTGGGGACTGGCCACTGGCATGAAAAACTGATTATAAAATTACTAATTATATAGTAGGATAGAAATGAAGATGAATAATTGTTATTAGGGCGTCATGGTGGCGCAGTGCCAAGCACAATCGCCTCACAGCAAGAAGGTCGCAGGTTTAAGCCCCAGCTGGGTCAGTTGGCATTTCGCTGTAGAGTTTGCATGTTCTCCCCGTGTTCACGTGGGTTTCCTCCAGGTGCTCCGGTTTCCCCCATAATCCAAAGACATGTGCTATAGGTGAATTAAATAAGCTTAATTGGCAGTAGTGTATGTGTGTGAATGAGTGTGTATGGGTGTTTCCCAGTGTTGGGTTGTGGCTGGAAGGGCATCTGTTGCGTAAAACATATGCTGGCGGTTCATTCCGCTGTGGTGACCCCTGATTAATAAAGGGACTAAGCCGAAAAGAAAATGAATGACTGAATGAATAATTAATATTACTTGTATAATTAATTAGTATTAATTAGTGATACACTTAAGAAGAGATAATCTTGAACATTAAATATTTAGTAATAATAAGCAAACTCTTAAAATATGCACATAAACTAATTTGAAAAGGAGAGGCTAAGAATAATCTAATACCTGGTTCTGTAACCAAACAACTTTCTCTTTCAGTCTGAAAAAACATCTTGACACTTTCGCTATGTCCACGTGGTTTGGCCTATTAATAGTTTTTTTTTTTTTGCTTACAAACATCTGTGACAGTAGTTTTTCACTGTGCTGATTGTTTATGTCCAGCAGACTCGTTGTTCTGTAAACCCTAGTTCACACTACAGGATTTTAAGCCTGATTTGAGCCCGATTTGGAAGTTAAGGAGCTCACCGACAGATCGGGCTGTAATCGGGAAAAAATGCGCGGGTGCTCGGAGCTTGCCAGTCTTTATGTGTGAAATAGTGAATAACGCATCAAAGAGGCTCGCTGAAGCATTGCCGACACCTCGCAGACAGAAACCAATATCTAGCATGCTGAATATTCCAGAGCACCCCTCCACCCCATGAGCTGCAGCCAATGAGAGAGCATATCAGCATGAGCTGAATGGCCATGTGCTCAGGAGCTCAACAGAAACGTCTGTGATTAGCCAAAATGGGCATCGATGTACTCGCTTCTTTCTGCTTTAACACAGACCTGAGAGTAGGCTATATTAACAGTGGAACTAGAATTCTGTAACTATTAGAATTACCATACTGTTCATTCTGACCGTTCTCATATAAGAGGTCATATTGTGATGTCATATTTACTTTCAAAACTTCTATTAAGATATTAAAATTAAGCTTTGAATGTCTGTCATATTTGATGACACCATTACCCTAAAAATCTTATCTTTTTTGGTAATACAGCCTATAAATATGAAGGTATGATACTAGAAGATGCAAAGGTCTGGGCCTCGCTTTTATTTTCACTTTCAAACAGGAGCTATTTCGCGGAACAGATTATGCTGTTTTGAAATATGTATCTGAAGTAAATTTAGGTTTTTGCTGACAGAAAGTTATGATTATGTTAGCAGAAAGTTGCTACACAAAAAAATTAATGCATATTTAAATTCAAAATGAAAAGTAGCAGACATGCATGTAGTAATTTGACCAATCTGAAAATTAAAGGTAGAAATGCTCAAAAAAATAACAATGTTAGAAAGAAATACAGATATTTAGAAAACATCAGGGTGTTATAGAAATCTTAGTTTTATTTCAAAGAGTTATTTGAAAAATATAACTTACAAATTACAAAAATTAAAAACTCTCTGTATATCTATCCACAGCTGACTGACGCATCAGCTGATTGACGTTGTTTTTAAATGCTCCCTTGAAAGCTTGAAACGCTGTCAGTGATGTAATCAGCACACAAGCAGCCAATAGTGTTCAGCTTTTTCTGATGACTTCTCCCTCAAAATTTCATTGGCTGTGGTTTAGTAGCTTGACTGAGCTGTTGGCAAACGTGTTATTGTCAGATCATGTAGTGTGTGAACCCCCTTTTGTGGATCATTTACGTAGTGTCACATAGTGTGAACACTACAGCGATTAAGACACAAAAGTCAAGTCATGTAGTATAAACGACACAGCGATTTGCCGATGTTTAAAGTCATATAGTGTGAACAAGGCTTTAGTGTAAGTAAACGTCTTTTTGCAGTATTTGCATACAGTTTGTGTTTTGTCTGGCGCACTTCACCGCTGTCATTTTAATCTGCCTCCCCACCTCTTGCTCGCCGCTGATGTGCAGGAACAGCAAGTTGCAAAGCGCCTGCAAAGACAGTGCCCCATCTATTTAAAACATGTATCACGATTCGTTCAAAATTTCTACCAATTTGAATCACATATTTTAATCGATTTTCAACCAGCTCATGGTGAATCATTACATCCCTAGAAAGAGAAAAAGTTTATCAGAAAGTGCAAAATTCTTTCTTCATAAGTATTCACATCATGTCAAGAAGTGTTAGTACACTCCAATTGGTCTTTTTGTGTAGGGAACTTGGACAATCCCCCAAACCCCACTGCCTTTTCCCCCACCCTTCCCCAATCTGATCTCCTTCCTCCAACAATATCTGCTTTCCTCCAGCTAAAACCATTTAAAGCAATGTCCAATTTAAGACATTCCCCTTGAGTGGGTTTCCATTCTCCAGGGGCCCGGGATCTCACTGCCAAAAGAGCTTTTTTTCCAGCCCGTTGGGCCTCAACCAGAGCCTGGCATGAGCATCCAGCTCTCTCTTTTATTCTCTCTTCAGTTTTGTACTCAAACTTGTCGCTTCAGTCAGTCCATGCTGGACAATTTAGCCCTTGACACAAGTTCTCTCATCCTCAGAGCCCTAAAAAGCCTGACTTTTTGATGCCTTGGATCATCTAGCAAATAATACCTGACTGAATTGTGATAAGCACAAATAATAACTGTTTGCCAACATGTTTTCCCAAACGTTCTTCCTTCCGATAGACCATCTGAGTTCTCATTTTCTCAGGTTATGCTAGTTCAGATGCAAGGGCATATTCTCAATTCCTCAGTTCTTCAGATCAAAGGGTCAAGTATTATTTGAAAAAAATGAAAGTGAGAGAAATGTTGCTGTGTTCACATGAGTAGGTGGGGGAGCAAAAAATATCTGCCCTTTATTCTGTCAACCTCTTTGTTCTGTCACCCCCACCGGGAATTCTCCTATTCATGAGCTGCTTGCTTTTAATGTAAAATAATCCTCTCAATTAGGTATTAGTGACATTAATTGGCCCCGGTGTAATTGTCCCTTCACAGATGAGAGCTCCCAGCATGCCCACGAGGAAGAGGAGAGAGAGAGAGAGCTTGCTTTCTGCTCTTCCCTCCATCCTCCACACCACTGGACAAAAGCCAACAACAACTCACAAAATCACTTTAAGACTCTGTTAAGCTTTGCCAACAGTGAGCCAAGCCGGGTGCCAGCGTACCTGATGAGAAGAAACCAGATCAATCAAGGAGACATTACATGGAGAAGAGAGATGGAGAAACGAGTTTAATTATAATGCTTTTTAAAAACAGTTTGGCCCAAACTTCCAGATGGTTATTTAGTCAATACTCATTCAACCCTGTAGCTGTAATACCACAAAGTGGTGTGCTTGGTATAAAAAAAACAGCTGGCACAAAAACAGTCTGCCTCAAAAGAAACGTAGCTTTTTATTCCAAGTAATAAGAAGCATACATAATAAACATTTGAGCCAATTTCATTATGCTTTCTTTACCAATTAGCGCAGTACATTCTACAAACGCCCAGTCTGTAGATTTCCCCCAGTCACAAAAATGTAAAAAGAAAGGCACAATGTAAAAAATTCATCTGCTTATAACACACTGACATTTAATTAGGTATAGATGGGTTCCCCGTATATTATCCACCATTAACTAAATTCATAGAGCAGCAAAAAAGGTTCCAACTCACTGTGCATGAGCTGAAGGTATTAAGGTCTCTAAATCCTTGATCGCCCCATGCATTGACCTGTGTGTGCCTTTGGGATTACCAGCCATGTAGGACTTGTTCTCAGCTCTGATCTCAGCACGTGCTGGGGTCTGAGGGCTCTGTGCTTTGAACTGAGCCAAAAACTCAGTATGACATCATTCAAACAGTGTAGTGCAGCTTTTAACTTCATATGCAGCTCAGAGGTGTTTTCCTGATCCTTCAAGTAGAACGGAAGTTATCTATCCCTCAGTGATTCCTTCCTGGAATGGGAATGATTACACTGAATGCATTGCTTCTCTCATTCTTTTTGTTCTAACATGCAGCAAGCAAAGAATTCAATCTTGTTTGCTCTAGAAGTGTGATAGTAAAAATCATTAAAGTGTAAGAACACTAACAGAAGATACTACATTCTACCAAGTGTGCCTGTTAAATTTAGTGGTCTAATCTCTGTGTTATTTTTGTAGGTTCATAATAGAAATTTGTTATCCATGGATTTCGACCGGGTAACCAGGACTGAGAAAGTGTATGATGACCACAGGAAGTTCACCTTAAGGATCCACTATGATCATGCTGGAAGACCTACGTTGTGGGCTCCAAGTAGTCGGCTAAATGGTGTCAATGTCACTTACTCACCGGGTGGCCACATTGCCGGCATTCAGAGGGGCACTATGTCAGTCCGAATGGAATATGACCAAAATGGGAGAATCACCTCAAAGATATTTGCAGATGGAAAGTCATGGAGCTACACCTACCTTGAAAAGGTATGCACCTTTGAGTGTAAAACAATGCAACATGGTTGTACCTTCTTCCAGTGACATCTTTTTGATGAACTTATTTCAATAATAAGTTCTAACCTTGCATGCATAGGCAAAGGTCCTCTCTCAAGTACAGCCATTGTTACGACAGACAGCTTGACAACTTGATCGCTCCTAAGATATCACTGTGAAAAAAGTAAAAGACCACTATCTTGTTAGAACCAATATCTGAGAAATGGAAGACCTTACAGTGTAATTGCAAAATAGTATGTTGAAATGCTGACAACCCAATACATTGTTTTAAAAGAATCGATTATAATGTCTAAACTCGCTCTATTTAATATGTCTTGCCAGTCTAAACTGACTACATACCAGTGAGATCAATAGCCTCAAAGTAAAAAAAGAGAGGAGTTGCTTCCTGCTGAAATCTAAACTCCAGAATATCCTCCCACTGACCTCCATATAAGGTGACATTATTAAAAATGGTATCAGGAGAAGTGGTGAGGGGGAGGGGTTGATGACTTAATCCTCATTAAATGAGATTTTGCCCTTCTTCATTTTTCAGTCAGCGTTGTAGAGCAGCATATTTGTAATTTTTATGCACCCTGAAGTGATTCTGTGACACCCCACCGTTTGTTGTGCAGTTAGTCATGTGGTGCAATGTGACTCCTGGGTACTTAGTGACCTTCAGTTTCATTGGGTGGAGAGTTTCACATTTAACTATTTGAAGTGCTGTTAGAATGTGTAGGGAATTACTTTGCTTCATTAAATCAGCTTACTGAACACCGCTTTGTCATTTTTCTTTTGGCAGTCTATGGTGCTGCTGCTCTACAGCCAGCGACAATACATCTTCGAGTTTGACAAGAACGACCGCCTTTCTTCAGTAACCATGCCCAATGTGGCCAGACAGACCTTGGAGACCACCCGTTCCATCGGCTATTACAGAAACACATACCGGCCACCCGAGGGCAATGCCACAGTTTTGCAAGATTACAGTGAAGATGGACTGCTTTTGCAAACCATCCACCAAGGAACAGGGCGTAGAGTCATCTATAAGTATGGGAAACTCTCCCGTCTGCTAGAAATCCTTTATGATACGACACGGATTGCCTTTTCTTATGATGAATCTGCTGGCATGCTGAAAACTGTGGGGCTTCAAAGTGAAGGTTTTGCTTGTACCATACGTTACAGGCAGATTGGACCACTTATCGACAGACAGATCTTTCGTTTCAGTGAGGAGGGCATGGTGAACGCCCGCTTCGACTACAACTATGACAACAGTTTCCGGGTCACCAGCATGCAAGCAGTGATCAATGAAACCCCCTTGCCCATTGACCTCTATCGATATGATGACGTCTCAGGCAAAACAGAGCAGTTTGGCAAATTTGGGGTCATCTACTATGATATTAATCAGATTATAACCACAGCTGTAATGACCCACACCAAACACTTTGATGCATACGGACGAGTTAAAGAGGTGCAGTATGAGATTTTCCGTTCGCTCATGTATTGGATGATGGTACAGTACGACAACATGGGGCGAGTGGTGGCCAAGGAGCTTAAAGTCGGACCCTATGCAAATACCACCCGTTATGCCTATGAATATGATGCAGATGGTCAACTCCAGGTAGTGTCCATCAATGATAAACCTTTATGGCGCTACAGTTATGACCTTAATGGCAATTTGCACCTCCTTAGTCCTGGTAATAGTGCCAGACTTACACCACTACGCTACGACATCCGGGACCGCATTACCCGTTTAGGTGATGTGCAGTACCGATTAGATGAGGATGGATTCCTCAGGCAGAGAGGCAATGATTTCTTTGAGTATAACTCTGCTGGGTTGCTCGTTAAAGCTTACAACAAAGTTAACGGATGGACTATCAAGTACCGCTATGATGGCTTGGGCAGGAGAGTGTCCAGTCGAAGTACCCAAGGTCACCATCTGCAATTCTTCTATGCAGATTTGTCCAGTCCCACCAGAGTCACACACATGTACAATCACTCAAGCTCAGAAATCACCTCACTTTACTATGACCTTCAAGGCCATCTTTTTGCCATGGAGTTGAGCAGTGGGGATGAGTTCTATGTGGCATGCGACAACATTGGTACTCCACTGGCTGTATTTAGTGGTGCTGGTCTCATGATTAAACAGATTCTCCACACAGCTTTTGGGGAAGTATATTTGGACTCCAACCCAAGCTTCCAGCTAGTAATAGGCTACCAGGGCGGCCTTTATGAGCCCCTTACAAAGCTTGTCCACATGGGCCGCAGAGATTACGATGTTCTTGCAGGCCGGTGGACCACTCCTGACCACGATATCTGGAAGCGGCTCAACAGCGACAACATTGTGCCCTTCAACCTCTACCTGTTTAAGAACAACAACCCCTTGAGCAACAGCCAAGAAACCAAGTGCTACATGACAGGTAAGAATAATTTCTTATAAATATTGTTTGGAACATACTGAGAGGGACATTATTTGATATATTGACCCATCTCCAAACAGTTATGTGGAGGAATGCGGGGATGCTGGAGTTTATTCCAGCATCTTGGGCCAAAAATTTGGGGGCTTTTAATAATCTCCAAATATCTTCACTTTTACACTTTACCTTCAGCATTCTAAAACACCATGAGTACATGGTGCCAAGAATCCTCCTTGCACAACAGTGATTATTTTTCAGTCTCTCATCCCAGCCCCAGCGTGGGGTGTACTTGCTTCCACATACACAGCTTTTTGAGCAATGACAGCACAACAAAGTGCCCTTTGTTCTTCATTCAGGTTTGCTCCTCTAAAATATCCCATCAGTCTTTGCTTCCTCGGCCTGTGCGGGAGGTAAATAGTAGTGAATGCTCCCCAGTGTTAGACAAATAACACAAAGGAGTCTATGGAACTAGAAGCTAGGGGCTGATTCACTTTTCTCTTCACTTGAAAGCAAAATCACAGCCTTACTCAAAAAAAACAACAACTAAATATTATAGTCACATTTGTAGTCTATAACAGTGAATACATGCTGTTTTTGACTGAAATCAAAGCCTTGGTTCATGCCCTTACTACCAAAGGAAACGAATGTTGTAGAATCACAATATTGTTTGTTTATGATATAACCACTTTGTTGTGGTTGATCCATTGAGTATTCTCTTGAACATATTTGCGGCCTTGTTATTTGAAAATTCATATGCATCATTCATATACTTTACAAGTTTATTTGGAGTGCACAGCAGCCCTGTCCTAACCCTTACCTTGGATGCAACAAAACTACACCTCATGGGAATTGTCTAGAACAAAATAGGTTTTTCATAAAGCACCACAAAAAGTTTATTGGTTACTGTAAACCGATTGTTCCTAAATGCATTGCTGGCCAACACTGCTTGGTTAGCATGTAGCATGTACGGTAACACTTTATTTTGATGTTCCATTTGAGTATTAGTAGACTGCTTAATATCTGTTGATACTGCTCCTTTAACAGACATTTAACTGACTATAAGAAACTTTGCAAGTACATGTCTACTTATAATCTAATGAGAATTAGTTGGCATGTAGATGCAATATAACTTAAATTCAACAAACAGACCATCAAAATAAAGTGTGACCGCATGTACTAGACCAGAACTAACTAGCATACACTAGAGTCTGTGCTATATTTGCTACATGATCTATCATTTGAATTTTTTAATTACAATGCACTAAGCCATTATTCAAGATCAGCTAAACATCTCCCAGCTAGACTGTACGCTACATCATTAATGCTAGCTTTGAAGAAGAGAATCTAAAGATTCTGCTCGATATTAGATGTACTTGAGTGAGCCATCAGCCTTTTATGAGTGATGGCACTGACATTTTCATTCCTCTCAGAAATGCAGGAGGTCCCTTCATTGTCCTTAATCACATTCATATTTAAAACAACTCTGTCAAGTGACAGAGTCTTAAATAAAGGAGCAGTCGACAGTGTGCACTTCACTGCTACACCAAAGTTTCTTCTATCCATGACTAATGTGCTTTATGCGACAGGGAAAAGACACTAAAAAAGGCCATTTGATTTTGTTCAAGGTTCATATTCCAAGTATATCACTGTGTAATCTGATAGCGTTCACTATCCATGCTAATGCTTCTAAATATGCACAAATACCAAAATGCATTTTCTGATTATAGGCAGGGTGACACATTTGGTCACAGCATGACACATGTACGATAATCAAGTGCACCAGCAGTTTCTCACATGCCGGCTCTAATTTTATCAGGTTTTTGTGTGGACCAAGTGCTACAAATGATCATCTTTTTTTTTTGGAGATTTGCCACTTCCTGTGGAGGATTAATCATATTTAGTCCTGTCTCTGAAACTAGCGTTGCCTGTAATGACTGCGGGAGCTTATTTCAAAAAGCAGCTCACTTGGCATGTGTCCTGATTTGCAGTGAATCATGCTTTTGTGGTCTACTTCAACCAAATAGACTAAATTGTTATACAGGCATTAACAGTGAGAGCTGCAGTTGCCTTTGGTCTTTTGTAAGTTTTTCATCGCATCGCATTTCTTTTCCAACAGATGTTAACAGCTGGCTAGTGACGTTCGGTTTCCAGCTATACAATGTCATCCCTGGCTACCGCAAACCTGTCACTGATGCCATGGAGCCTTCATACGAGCTCATTCACACCCAGATAAAGACTCAGGAGTGGGATAGCACCAAGGTAATTCATCCAATAACAAAATTGTCTTTTTGTTTGCTCACCTCTTTAAAAACACACCTGGCCTTTGACTCCAGCTTCAGACTTTATTTGCAGTAACTTGACCTTTCAGTCTGCCACCTCCCAAAGGAGACCACACCAATCAAGCCAGATGCTCGCACGAATGAGCGTGGCCTCTGCTCTGGCTCCATGAGCCGAGGGAAAGGGGTCAAGCTAAAGAGCCCTTGTAATAGGACTGCCATTAGGGAAATTCACTCCAAATTTCCTCCAGCAGCAGCCATTGATTTCAGCTCAGTCTTTCACACTCTTTAGCTTTCTGAAAGATGTTGTCTCCCTTTCTTTGCCTATTTTCATGCCGCCGTGTCTCAATGCACCCTGTTTTTCTCAGTCTCAGACATGCGCTCATTATCGAGCCTCCTTTAAGCCATCTGAATAATTAAGGAGCTAGTTGGACATGGTGGCGGCTCTTCTGGCTGTTGTAAAAGACACTTTACCTCTTGAGGTAAAAAGTCACTCATACCATTATATAAAATTGTAGTTATCCCACCAAACCATTTTCACATATTTGCTGTATAACAGCAACTGAAGCTTTAATTTTATTTTATGAATTAATGTAATGTTTTTAATTCATTCAGTTGTTTCATTAATTAAAAATTTTAACTAAAACCTTACTTTTAACCATTGCACAGGTTTCATCACACCAGATTCAAGTACACATAATTACTAGCAAAATATAACATTCATGGTTACAGATAAATGGTTACACACTGATGTCTGTGGAGACTGCAATAATTGTTTTTTAACATATTCAGATGATGTGCTTTATTCACATCATATGCACACTGTTTAGGTAACTAGAATTTTTACTCTATTTTTCTCCCAAACTGTAAAAAAAAAATCTGGTTGCCTTAAATTTTTAAAAATTCTTAAAACTTCTTTTAAAATTCTTAAAATTTTAGTCCATTGAACTTCATTCATTCATTTGCATTTCGGCTTAGTCCCGTTATTAATCTGGGGTCGCCACAGCGGAATGAACCGCCAACTTATCCAGCATATGTTTTACTCAGCGGATTCCCTTCCAGCTGCAAAAAACAGGCACTTATTTTTTATGTATTTCAGGAGAAGTTGATGAATTAGCATGTTGTAAATCCAGCAGCTCTAATCTCTCCACTGCAGCACAGACTAACAAGGCAGCACCCATCAAAGAACAAAGTGGTTAGCACTATCACCTCACAGGAAGAAGATTCGGGTTCCAGCTCTGCCAATTTGCATTTCTGTGTGGAGTTTGCATGTTCTCCCCATGTTCGCGTGGGTTTCCTTCGGGTGCTCTGGTTTCCCCCACAGTCCAAAGACATGCATTATAGTTGAATTGGATGAACTGAATTGGCCATAGTGTATGAGAGTGTGTGTGAATGCGAGAGTGCATGGGTGTTTTTCTCAGTACTGGGTTGTGGCTGGAAGGGCATCTGCTGTGTAAAACACAAACCGGAATAGTTGGTGGTTGATTTCGCTGTGGCGACCCCTGATAAATAAGGGAATAAGCCAAAGGAAAAGGAATGAATGAATGAATCATACACATATTAGAGAATAATTGGGATGTTTGTCGATATGTGCAGAGGGGCTGTAACTTTAAAAGTGACACATTCTAAACTATGCAGGGGGTCAGCACAAGTGTTTAAAACTTACATGTGAAATGGTTATCAATTAAGGCTGATTTATACTTCTGCGTCAAGCACGCACGGATGGTCTAGCGCAGCCTTTGCGCGGTCGCTTAGCCTTTGCTGTAGCTGATACTGACATGCACTATTCAAAAAATGTAACTAGACGTCACAACAATGAGTACTGATTGGTTGGTGTGGTAGCAGTGACTAGAGTAGGCGGTGCTGAGAGCCGCGAGCTGGAGCAAGTGTTTACAAGTATAGAGTCCTGTGAAGAAGCTCCAGATGGAAAGTTTTGTTTTGTGTTTACCTTATGATTAAAGTTGTTGCATGTCCAGAATGAGCGAGTTTTAGCTACTTGTAGCTTTCAGAAAAAACAAAACACCCGCAAAGAAACTCAACAGAGAGGAACATAAAAACTTACTGCCAGCTAGCATTTCAGAAGTGTTATTGCAGTGCAACACAAACAGCACGCAGATGTATAAATGCACAATTACACGCAAGGCAGGCGCCATGGGTCACGCAGATCACTCGACGCAGAAGTATAAACAAGCCTTTAACTTAAAAGGATAGTTCGCCCCAAAATAAAATTCAGTCATCATTTACACACCCTCCACTTGTTCCAAACCTTTATGAGTTTCTTTCTTTTGTTGAACTTGTGTAGGGAGGTCCAATCGCTTTGTTGATAAGGGCTTCAATTCCATCCGTCCAACAGTATTAGCAGCACAACCTCAAGCTATCAAGCTCTATAATAAGCTAGCATTTGAGGCTGAGCGACATGGGTGTGCCTCAGACAGCTGAGATATGAGATTTTAAATGTAATGTGATGGAGCTGTTTGAAGCCGTCAGCTTGGCAGGTTTCGTATGGCTTTCACACATTCAAGGAGAACTGAAGTATCCAAAAAAGGCTTTCAAGTTTTAGACACCATAGATTTTGTTTTTATTCAGTCGAGTTGTGAGGGGAAAGCAGTTTCTTTGCAAAAGATGTGCTGGGTTTTGACGGCCGTGTAGATTTAACTTCCAGCAGAGAATCTCTTTTTTTTCCTCTTTCCAAATGATTCTCTTTTGTGAACTAGTCATTATAATTTAATCACAAGCACACTGTCTTTTCTCGTTGTGTGTTTTTCCATACAAAGCTGTGTAACTTGTCAGAGTGTGCATTTAGAAAGCCTCTACCAAATACAATGCATAAAAACAATAAGTCTTATTAGTTAAATATCAATTTTCCTTTTGATAGGCCAGTACCAATTTCTAAATCTTAATCGAATTGAGATGTAATTTGGATAAAAAGTCTGTGAATCAAAATGTAATTAAAAAAATATAAAGTTGATAAAAATGTATCCAAATAGATCAATATGATATCAAACCCAATCAATATAGTATTGAATTGCAACCATGTGTGTCAAACCAATTCAATTTTGACATGATATATGTAAATTAATATCAAATAAAGTTGAATCAAGATAGTAAGTAAATTAAATTGATTAAACATTGATTTTGATGTATATATAAATTAATCAATATTGTATGCACTTCAATGACAAGTTGATGAATCAAATCAAACCAATTTAGACATAATTTTTACATGAATTAGTATTAAATAAAATTATGCCAAGATCAGAACCAAATCAAGTCAGTAATGACCTGATATATGAGGCCTTGAGACGAAAAACCATATAAGTCTATTGCCATGTGAAGTTGAGTATGACAAGGGAGTGAAGATCCAAACGCAGGTTTCTTGAGAATGGTCAGGCAAGCAACGGTCAACCCAGAGGCAAACAGATGTATACAGGAAATCCAGAGTCATGGTCGATAAAACAGGCAGATGGTCAAAAGGCAGGCAGCAAGCAACGTAAACAAACAAAACAAAGCAAGGGTCAAAAAAACAGAAAGCAAGGCTAGGAAAATATAACCTAATGTCAAACACAGGTAAACAAGACTGAGCAACTTCTGTATGATATGTTGTTTATTTTGATAGATTAACTTTTTTTGTGCTCAGAGAGAGAGATCACATCACATACGGTTCTTCCACTCACCTCTTTAAGATTTTTCCCTGGGTTTTGTTCTCCTCTTTGATTTAAATATGGTTTCCCACCATCCCTCAAAGCATTCCTTACTCTGTCCTTTCATTTGTTCATGTTGCCTCTCCTTTTTTGCCAAGGATTTGCCTTTTAATGTTCGAGGCAAAACTAAATTTATTTATAGTTAAATTAAATCTCATGAATCAAAGATGAATCAAATTTGTATCTATACCTAGCCCCAAACAGGAAAGTGAACTTTTCTATTTTGACCACTTCTCAAAACCTGTGCAAAGTTAAAAGAATCGCTGTGGAAGGTTTGTTTCTCTGCGAGAGCTGTGGGCTGACTTCAAATCAACTTGGACACAATGCAGAGATTCGGCGATGGGCTCTGTTGGGCAGCAATCTTGAGCCTCCGGGGAGAATCCGGCTCTATCATGTACCTCGTAGGGTTCCTATCCTTTGGGAACCTCAGAACTGAATCCAATACCTCTTTCAAGACAGAGCTCAATAGAAACGCCTAATTCAATTCCAAACCCTTGCTTGAATTTTCCATTTCAAATGTTTTTTCATATTCTTCACGAGACGGTAAAAACTTCTGAATGTTTATTCGGAGACTCAAACTTTACTGCGGACGTGAGACAAAAATAGAATGATCTGTATAACTTTTACATGTTGAAGTCAGTCAAAAATCAGCTCTTTCTGGCTCAAGCCCACAAGCATATATTTCTCCCTTTTTATTAGAGAGTTCTAATTGCGAACCAATTTGCTTTTTGGAAATGTAATTGTGGGGTCATTTATGGGCTTTTAAAGCAGCTGCATTTAAAATAAAAATGTACTAATGGGCCTGTAGCTGTGCTGTTGCTCTTTTGAGAGTCTAAAGTGGGTTGTTTATGCCATAATGCCCATGTTACATTTACAAGACCTGCAGAGCAGAGTATCTGAAGGCACACAGGAAATGACCCTTCATTACTGGTAGCCTTTTCTCCTCCAATTTGTTTTCTGGATGAAATTTGCTATGTAGCAACTATTAAGAAACATGTTATCCACATCATAACAGCTGAAGGAGGGATGCTGGATCGTGGACCATGCTTCACCCCAACATTTAATAAATGAACTTATTGTTTACTATAAAAAAAAATCTTATTTTTTTTTTTTTTTTTTTTTTTTTTTACTGTTGAGCAAAAAAGAAAGTACTTTGAACAATGATGGAAACTGGTAGTCAATGAAAAATAAATGTACTGTGGAAGTCAATGGTTAACGTTTTATGGTTACCATATAAAAAGGAAAGAAGAGAAGGGTGTGTGAGTGATTGAATTTTACATTTTGGTTGAACTATCCCTTAATGTTATTCATTAACACTTTCACATGTACGTTTCTTTGGTGAGTGATGGGCACATGGCCATGTTAGTCTGCGCTGCAGGGGAGAGATTAGTGCTGCTGGATTTCCAACATGTTAATTCATCAACTTCTCCTGAAATACATGAAAGCAAGTGGCATTTTAACTGTGAGAAGAACAGTGGTGTAAAGTAACAAATTACAAATTCTCAAACTACTGTAATTGAGTAGTTTTTTCTCAGGAATTGTAATTTACTAAGTAGTTTAAAAATGTGTACTTTTACTTTTCCTTGAGTACATATTTAGTGCAGTATCGGTACTTTTACTTCACTACTTTCCTTCAACCTCAGTCACTACTTTATTTTTTCTTGTCTATGGGTATTAGAAAAATCCGTCCTGTGATTGCTGTCCAATTAAATTGCATATAGAAAGTAAATCGCATCATAATGATCTACCTCAAGGGCGCTTTATAATTGCTACCTATAATCAACCAAATATCAACGTCATTTGACGTCGTTATTGGACGTCAAAATAAGGTTGTCTTTAGACACTGGCTAGACATTGAATTTTGGTCACCTGACATCACAACCTAAATCTAACCTAATACTAACAACTTATGATGTTGTGTGCCTGCTGAGCAATAACTAAATACACTACAGAAAGTTATGCTTGCACACATCCACAAATTACATGTAAATGCATCAGCATTTTCAGTGTAATACTCACTACTCATGAGTACTTTTGAAAGGTTTTTTTACTCATACTTTGAGTAATATATAAAACAGATACTTTTACTCTACTTGCACTACATTTTTAGGCAAGTAATGGTACTTTCACTTAAGTATGATTTTTCAGTACTCTTTCCACCACTGGAGAAGAATAGCATAAATGTTCTAGCAAACTAAACATTGTGTATCTAATGTGAATGCATCTTATAATTATGTTTAAAAATAATTAAACATTGCAGGGGAAGCAGATTTGAATTTATTAGCTGATAACGCAATGTACTGAAGGTTTTAAACACACTGGTGTGATCATTTCAAGGGGTTAAATAAAAATTTATAAAGATAATGCAGTGTGTGAATAAGTGTTTGTGGATTTTTCCCAGTACTGGGTTGCAGCTGGAAGGGCATCTGCTATGTAAAACATATTCTGGATAAGTTGGTGGTTCATTCCGCTGTGGCGACCCCTGATGAGTAAAGCTGAAGCTGAAGGAAAATTAATAAATCACAACTAGATAACAAATCTAGTTTGCGTTATCTTGCTTCCTAATTAAATTCAAGATTTTTTGACCAAACAAGATGGATTCAGAGCTCTAAAAAAATTTTCAGCAACAGCTGGATAGTGAGGGTGGAACTTTTTATCACTTTCACTCTCGTTTAGACTCCCAGGGTCTTAAAGAGCTGTGAGGATGAGGAATGATGTAAATGTGCTGGCTGAGATCCACTGGATGGCCACAGATTGATTTTGACTTTGATCACAGCCCTAATAGACATCCATGCTGTCTGACCACCCAGTGCTTTTTGAATGATGTGTTCCTTTGCCTGAGTTTTTTTTTTTTTTTTTATTAATTTTTTTTTTTTTGGTCAGAGAAAAGTCGAATGCGTAGGTTACCGTACAGGCAGCAAACACCAGTCGTTTTTTCTGTCTGTGCCCTCTGAACTGTGACCAGAATGAGAAGCCTGCTGGAAGAAACAAACAAACAGATTGTTCTGAGGTGTAGAGTGCACTTTTAAGATGGGGATTCCCAAATTTTATTTATTCATTTATTTGTTTTGTCTGCTGAACACATTTACCCCTTAGTCAACACCACTTTTTGAACATAGACATAAAAATTGCATGTTTAACTTAAATGATTGCCAGTCTTCAACACTTTCATGTATACATATAAGATTGGTCTCATTTAAAAAAAAACATATGTGCGACTTTAAGTGAATTTAAGTTAAGGTTCAAAAAGTTAAATCAAACAAAAGTTATGTGCATTATTTAATGAAAAAAAATATATAAATGTACATTTTATTTTATTACATAAAATATATAAATAACAAAAATGGTTTAGCATAGAAATGACAAAAATGAAAGCTAAACATAATTTATAATTATATTTTAAATTTAAAGTTGATACCTAAAAAAAGAGCTTTCAGTAACATTTTGTTTGGGTGCAGTACCAGACATCACCACCATTCAGTTTACATTGGTGACCATATGAAGGCATGGTTCAAAGTATAGTTTTTGAGGAATACGAACTAGTTTTCTTTTCATTCTTTTGACAATATTTGTAAAGTAGACATCACATTTTAATGAAGTTAGAACAGTCTGAAAAAACATGTTTGCATGTGGATTGCTGTAGCAAAGTAATGCTTTACAACTCTGATTGCTTGTCACAAATAAATAATAACTGTTGCTCAGTAATAAACCTCATGATATCTGGAAACTAGACATATTAAGCTTTCAAATGTTATATAGTTTGTCATAATTGATTTGTGTTTAGACTACAATATTATGGTTTAAATATGTAACTGCAAACGGTCCAATAGGTTGAAGTGTGACATTAAATGGGGTTTGATCTATTGCTCTATCACTACTATACAAAGTAATTATGTAAAATATGTATTTAGAAGACCTAGGCCTTTCCAACAATATATAGGTTGTCTTGATTAGATTCGTATTTGACTGCAATATAATGAAGTAAACGTAAACTTAACCGGTGGCAGGACAGTGACTGTTAAACGCCTAAGCGTTTTGACTTAAAATGCAGTTTTTGAGTTTTTGTTTTTGTACAGTTTGCCTTCTGTACAGTATATTCTCTATTTTGTCACCACAAAACTACTCTTCCAATACCATGTAGCATGTGTATATATAGGCAAAAGCCAGAAATGCATACAATAGTCTGTAGAATTTTAATTAAAGACCATGTTTTGTGAAGAAAATGTTTTAGTGGTAATATGCATTGGTGAGATCTTCATTTTCTCCACATTTCGATTACAGATTTTAATGTAGTTGCATCGGCCAATTATTGTCCTATCATAACAAACCATGCATAAATGGAAAGCTTTTCAGTTTCAGATGATGTATACATTTCAGTTTTCAATAATTGACACTTTTGACTCTATTTTTTTAGCAAATGTTTTGATTGTGATTTAAAAATGATTCTTTTCATTTAGCAGTTTTTATTTTATTTATAAGCTTTTCATAAACGTGTATATCCCATTCTGGGAAACTCCTAGAATCTCAGAATCTTTTAGAAACTTCTAATATATATATATATATATATATATATATATATATATATATATATATATATATATATATATATATATATATATATATATATGTCTCTTATTCAAAATATGACACATAATTTCATGATTGTTGTCCTTGAAATACTCAAAGAGGCATTAGACAAACTAATAGCTTGTTTCCACTGAACAATTCGGTTTGGTTCAGAAATACACAATTATTGCCATTTCCAGAAGTACCAAAATTGGAAAATTGGGAACGAAATGGAGGAGACCAAACAAAACAACAAGCTCCTAAAACAACAGATGCTTGTGTTGACAAGTGCTTGTGTGAGGGGATTAAAAAATATCCACTATTCTAAATGAATATAAAGATGAAGTAGCTGTAAATCTGAGCACATTTACATGGGAGTACCGGGTCTTTTAATCAGGAGAAACATCTGCAGGCTTCATTCGCTCTGCACTTTATCTCATCACTGGAGAAAAAAAACGGATAAATTAAAACGAGCAGTTATTTCATTTCAAGTTCAGTAACTCAATCTGTAGTGAAGGGCAACACTCAGCAGAGAGTAAAGAGGGAGAGATGGGGACATGTACTCTGAGGGTTCATATCAGATAGCGCAAGAACTTTGTTCCTCTGCCAGAGATTCAGCTGGACTCTGTTTCTCCTTCCGGACAGGAACCCTGGAGTCTGACACCCACAACACACTATTTCTAGGACTTGTACCATTCAGCTGCATGTGTAGGTCCCTCGTGCTTATCTAAATCTCCTCTTGGGGCGAGGATTTCCCGTCAAGTCACATTAAAGGAGAGGGGAGCTTATAATGGCATTACTGTTGGACAGAAGAGAAAGTATTCATTTCTCTTCAAGGAATGCTGTTTTTTATTCTTTGTGGCATATGCATGGTAAAAAAAACAGAAGTGAAAATATGGAAAATGAACCTGACTTCAACCTCAATCTCTGACAAAAAGCATCCACAAACTCAGAATTACATGTATTCAGGAAAGGACTATCATTTTTCACAAAGCAGTCTGTGGATTAAAGATTCCCTCAACATTTTTAAAGTGATAGTTCACCCAAAAAGGAAAATTCTGTTGATATTACTCATCCTTCTGCCGTTTGATCCAGATCTTTGTTCTTCTTTAGAACACAATTTAGGATGTTCTGAATGAAATCCGAGAGCTCCCTCATCTTACATAGACAGCAATTTTCCCAACACATTCAAAGTCCAGAACAATACGCCAAAATATCCTCGAAATAGTCTGTTTATTATCAGTGGTTTAATCAGGATATTATGAAGCTACAAGAATACATTTATGCAAACACAAAATAAAAATAAGTATTTTATTCAACATTTTCTTCTCCTCTGTGTCAGTATAGGGTGCACGTTCATGAGCACTCGTGTTGGGTAACTTACTTTAAAAAAGTAATCGATTAAAAATTACTGACTACTACTTGAAAATTGTAATCTGATTTCATTACATTTACATTACTTCATGTAAAAGTTAGTCAGATTACTAATTACTTTACTTTGAAGTTACATTTAAAACATTTAACATATACCTTTAAAAATGCAAAATAAACTCTTTCAGTAATTCAATATCCATTGAAAAACATTACAATGGGTTGATCACATTCAGCTTGACATATTCAAAAGAATTAAAGAGTTCGACCAAAACTTTTTCACTTGTTCCAAACCTGTTTGTCTATTTTTTTTTTTTTTATTTAACACAAAATAAGACATTTAGAGGAAAATTGGATAGCTGTAACCATGTACTTCCATAGTATGAAAAAGTACTACAGTGTTTGGGTGTTCTGTGTTTGCCTGGGGTAATTAGTCTACGGAAATGTATACAGTATATACTACATACAATATATAAAGCTGATTGCTCAGTTATTGTCACGTGACTTGCGGTTTTCAAATGGGTGTGCTTGGGAAATGCGAGTGTGCACAACAGACAAACAGCTGCACTTCTCTTCACATTCAGAAGATACCTTCATTCCCGATCCTGCACAAAAATCCAATTTAGCCTGTTTAGGCTGAGTTGGGTCGCTTTGTTTTTGGGTGCCGGTGTCCTCCTTGGTGACAAGTATTGTAGTAGAATACTTTTAATTAAGTGCTTGAACAAGTTGCTGGTCGAGTTAAAAGCAGTCGAAAGTCCAGTGACTGAACATAGACTGAATTTCACAGCAATATTTTTGTTTTTATGCTCAATGAAATCAAAGTAATATCTGTATTTCCACTTGAGGAAGCAACCACTCTCGACAGCAACCATTTCAGCTAAGGTTCTCCAGCATTATTAGAAGCGCATGCTAATTAACTGACGTTGCAGTGGAAAACGTGATTTAAAAGAAGTATTTTTTCTTCTAAAAACTATATTTGTAACTTAAGTTATGCGATTACAATGACTAGTTCTGTAATCAAATTACACAAGTTTAAAATGTAATGTAATTACATTACTGCATTCCTCAAATGCACAACAAAGAGCAAAGTTGTCCTGTGAATATGCACAATATACTGACACTGAGAAGAGCTGTTGAATAAAATTACGTTTTTTTTATGTGGGCACAAAAATATTCTCATAGGTTGATAATATCCCAATTGAAGTCACCACTGAAGTCATATACTTTGAATGCGTCAGGACCATTGCTGTCTATGGAGCATGAGAGAGGTCTCAGATTTCATGTAAAATATCTTATTTTGTATTCTGAAAATAAAGAAACATTTTGCTTTTGGGGTTGGTCAAGGGTAATTAATAACATAATTCAAATCTTTGAGTGAACTAAGCCTTTAAGCAATACTCTATTTTCATTACAGTCAAGTTTTCAATTGATTACAGAATTTGTTTTCTTGACTTTTGCCACAAAACAAGTTTCTCATTTATGTAAACATACATGGCAATAAAGCTTTTTCTGATTCTGAAGATTGTGAATGCTCTCTAGTGATTGTCTCTTCAGAAGAGAATGGGTTTAATAATCACAAGAACCTGTTTACTCCATAGATAAAAAGGCATTCAAGAGTTAACGCGTCAAGTCAGCACATTTGAAAGATCTTCAAAAAAGTCTTTACTTCACACACCTGAGCATAAAATAGAATGAGTTATGCTACCTAGTTATATCAGGAAAGGTGAAATGTTTGAAGTGTTAATGAAGCAGCACGATTTTTGTTTGAGGGGAAAGTCGAGCAGCTGAATGTGGGGGTAGGAAGAGTTTCCCGCTGAGATCGCCCATCCTGCGCAAGCCATCAGGAAATGTTACTTACTCCCAGGAAATAGAAGCAGCAGCGCAGGTGGTGGGCGCAATGACGCCTGCCACAGGAGGAGATAACTTAATGAATGTGAAAATCATATGCAAGGATCTACAATGTTTTGCTGAGATGAACCGTGTCATAATATGTCACATTCGATCTATGCTGCCGCAGCCCTTGCTATGGCCAGCAGTAATTGCGAGTGCTGTTTTTGGAGATGCAATATCATACGTTTAATTTATTCTCTCAATGAAAGTAGTCACCCATGATCAAAGCGAACACTCACAGGGTTTTGTTTTTTCTTGCAGTCTGTTCTTGGGGTGCAGTGTGAAGTCCAGAGACAGCTGAAGTCTTTTGTCCGGTTGGAGCGGTTTGGCCAGATCTACAGTGCGAGTGATTCCGGGTGTCCTCAAACCCCTCTTCGCACGCTCTTTGCAACAGGGACTTCGCTTTTCGGGAAAGGTGTGAAAGTAGCCATCCGGGAAGGCCGCGTTGAAGCGGACATCATCAGCCTGGCTAATGAAGATGGCCGAAGGATCGCCGCAGTCCTAGACAAGGCAAGCTACCTGCAGGACTTGCATTTCACCATTGCAGGCTTGGACACGCACTACTTTGTCAAATCAGGTCTGGTAGAGGGTGATCTATCTCTGCTGGGTATGACAGTCGGCCAGCGTACGCTGGAGACAGGCGTCAACGTAACGGTCTCACAGGTCAACATGGTCCTCGGAGGACGTTCGCGCCGCATAACCGACATTCAGATGCAATATGGTACTCTAAGCCTTAATGTTCGCTACGGCAGCAGTGTGGACGAAGAAAAGGTCCGTGTTCTGGAGCTTGCACGACAGAGGGCTGTTGCAGCCGCATGGGCCCACGAGCGCCACAGACTACGGCAAGGAGAAGAAGGCTCTCGGACTTGGACGGACGGGGAGAGGCAGCAGCTCCTGAGCTCTGGACGCGTACAGGGCTATGAGGGCTTTTACATAGTATCAGTCGACCAGTTCCCAGAGTTGGCCGACAACATTAATAACGTCCATTTCTTGCGACAGACTGAGATGGGTCGCAGGTGACATGAACGCGAAGGGAACCCGCGCTCGGACTCAACGTCCCGGACTTCTTGCCAAAGACAAGTTGCGTTTGTGACCATATTACGTTACTTTATTTTTATGTTGACTGTGCCAGACTTTTTTTAATACATGACATACACGGTTGCAAACAGTTGCACTGTTTCAACAGCAGAGTGCCCTTCTCTCTTTTGGTAATTCTTAAACCCTCTTTGCCCTTCAAGTGCGGCCGCTAGAAGGTGGCATATGGCGGAGTCGGCGGTTTATGCCTTGGTGTTTGTGGGTTTGCTTAAAGGAATATAGGAAGAAGGCTGGTAATGCATTATGCTCACTGGCTCAGCCTGCTGCCAGACGAGCAGATTGTTATTCACGAGCTTCACTCTACTCTGCCTTTTCCTGCGCCTCAGCCAAGGAGAGACCTCTTTTAATCGCTTCTTTTTATACTTGAAAGCCCACCGGCTGTGTCATACTTAAACAAGGACATTGATGTTTGCAGTGCATTGCTACCAGTTCAGATTCCTAACTGAACCCATCTCATGTTCTAAACTTGTTGTGGTGTCTTGTAATATTTTGGGACTGAGTGGTTTGCTGGTAACATCCTTTTATTATGATTTCCAATTTTGACCAAAATGGCTTAAAACACATAGATAAAGGGAACTTAATTGACAAGTATTTAGGAGACGAGTAGGAAATAGGTAGCCCCGTGGTCTTTAAAGATATGTGTGTAAATGATTCAGCACTGTTTGAATTAAAACAAAACCTAGTGAGCTGCCTACCTAGATGCCATTTTAAAAGTCTGTTCTAATAGCTTAGTTAGATTTAAGGCAGCATTGCAAGCTGTGTTCACACCATGTCAGAATTTCAACACATCCCGTTGACATCTGTCCTGACGAATTATTAGAAAATAGTGCACACCCGAGATGTTATGACCACTTCAATTTGCTTCATAGCTTCATCACCACCTCGTGTGTGTTGTTGTCTATTAATTTAATAGGCTGTCATTAATTATCCCTTATGTAATTATGGAAAAACTGTCATGCCTGAACATAGGGCACAACTAGATCTGGCATAGATGGTACAATGATCATGCACATTTCCAATTTATGAATTGTAATGAATAGTTTTACAATATCGTAATGCTTTTTTAAAATGATGTTCAAATTATGACATGGTGTAAACGCACCTACACACATGTAGGTTAAAAAAATCTAAATGGCTGAAAAACTTATCATTATATATTTTGTTTGTATTTAATTTTGTACTTAAAAGTATCGTTAGAAGTAGTCTGAACTTATTCTAGACTCTCACCCAGTATTTTTGTGCTGTATGCACTTTATTTATACGAGTATGGTGCATTTAGCATAGCAAAATGCTAATTTTAAACTACTGAAATTAATTCTTCCATGCACAGAGCTATTTGTCTGGCATGTGGTGATCCAAATAAATCACATATGAAGTTCTATCTCATTAGTGAGCTGCCTATAAAAGGCAGTTCCCTATGTAGGCTGTTAGACAGCAAGGCAGCTTGCTAGGTTTTGAAATGGAGCTACTGAGACTTTGTTTTTAAGTAAAATAGCTTATTTCATGGTAACATTCACAGTATAACAGTTGTGAAACATACAAAAATGTGAACATTTGTCCTTTTTATTGCTAATTGTTGTACTTGAACAATGCCTAGTGTTTCAACACATGGAATAAAGTCCAAAAGGTCGGTCGATTCATTTAATTTGTTTTCATGGTTACGGACCATTCCTGAATGGCAGTATTTATTTTAGTGCTGTGTTTTTTAGAGGAGTATACACCCTCATATCTGTCAGTGAAATAAGCGCTTCAAGCGTAAAGTGGCATGAATGCTTAAAAAAAAAAGCACATTACTTAAACGTGCACTCAGATTCCTTTTTTTTTTTTTTTTTAAGAAATACGTGCTGTCAGTGCTGCATATTGTGGTAAGCAAAGCCCTGTGAATAGCCTTTGCCCCGAGGGTCTCCCAAGCAAGGGCCAATGTCGTAAGTGCTGCCTGAGATGCATTAAGGCCTGCAGTTGAAATGCACATCAGCCCACCATCTGGATACGTGAACTTCAAAGTGCATCTATTTCTGGTTGGATGGTGTTAATATGTCGGACATGAAGGCGCATTGGCGTTACATGAATCTGCCTCTGCTGTCGCTCTCGGGGAAATCAATCGGGGACGCTCACTGAAATGACTAGATCAAGTGTTTTTAAGCTGTAAAATATAGTCCAGCATATTTTGGTTTAATTTACTGTCATTGAATGCAGTGACTTGAAGGGTCTGACAATATCGCTGTATTTAAAAAAAAAAAAAAAAAAGCAACGTCAAATGAAGGATAAAAAATGCTATGTGTTCAATTGCACTGAAATACATTGTAAGGCTTTTTGTTTTTAAACTCATTTGGACTTTTTGTTTCTTTTCAACACTGTGTTTCTAAATGCTTCTCTTGGAAACTGTAAATAGGAAGACAAGAAACGGGCTGTAAATAAAATGCAAATGTAGATACCTTTTAGAGCTACAGCAGTGAATCTGTGTAGTCTTTAGTTAAAGACGGAAAAAATAAAGAATATTTTGTGTTTACATTTATTTCACGGCATTGTGATTTGCATTATAACATCTCATTTTTATTACTATCAAACAGGTTTCCCACAATGTGGTTTAGCATTTGCATTTCTACTACTGCTCCTGAATTACTCCGTTATCTTACAGCTCCATGGTAAAGGATTTTGAATGCATGCAAACATTATTAATTCAAATATTTTCAAACGACGTGTGGCGCAGGAAAAAAAAGTACTCTGTCTCACTCTATTTCATGTCAATTTGCTTCTAAAGTGGAACTGCAAATTAATGCCTTTAATGTGGGTTTTGACGTTAAGTGGCTCTGGCATCTAATTGTACATTGTGTAATGAGGTGTTTACAATTTTCGGAAGTTTTGCACAAGTGATTGAAATATTAATACAATGAAACAAGCTTCTGGAGGAGGGGAGACTCGAACAAAAACTACTTTTTATAAACATAAATTGATGGTAAAACAACGCACTTTGTATAAATTTTAGCACGTTTTTTTGAAGGATTCACCAAAAAGTAGCAAAATTTTTGATTAAAATGTCAGGATACTTGACAACAATGTAGATCTCTGTGCGCAAGCATCAGTCCTGCTGGGATGACACGTCAATAAATAAACCAGTGGATGAGAAAGCATTAGACAAGCCTGCAGTGAGAAATGCTCAATAATGGATGAACATCTACAAACATGCCAAGATGTATATGTTGCTTCATTTGTTTTAAGATTTTTATTTTTTAGAAGTAAACTTTTTTGATCTGAGCTAAATAAAATGAGAAAATGTTTAATCAAACGCTATTAATATAGACAAACATTCTTGCCTATTAAATAGCTATATTTGTAAATACAAATTTAACCTCATGATTTGGCTAATGCGTTTTAGACAATCCCAATACACATGGATCACATTAAATAGTGCAATGAGGTCTAAAACACTCCATCTACTGGCCAAAATGTGATCAGTGTGGTACACATTGTGGGAAAGTACAACAAAATGAAGCATTCATACTTCACTATGTGTACAAAACACAGATTATTATCAAGATAACATGCACATGATTTTGGTTTGCTGTTAACTAGAGCTGCACAATTAATCGAAAAAAGATCGCAATCTTGATTTGACCCCCTAGACGATCATAATTCAGCATTTCAACGATTCTGCCAATCATATTTTCAAGTGCAGGAGAGAAGCAAAGGTGGCTGCACGAGTCTTTTCATTGTTTCACATTGCTCAGCGACATGAACACCTCCAAATGATGTTGAAAGAGTCACATACTGTATTTAAAGGGAATAATTCACCCAAAAATGTCATTTTTGTCTTTATATAATGAAGTATTCGCAGCCGGGAAATTACACGTGACGTGAGCTGCTGACTGTAAACTGTTACCACAAAGAGGGCGGGCGCACACCCTACTTAATGATAGATGCGCACGCGTTAACTTTAGCATAGGCTGTGAGTAACAGGTAATGAAGTTGTAAATAATATTCCGTTTGTGGCACAGAGTGATCGTTTGAGAGCCGCGCGCAAAGTATGAACAGCACTTAGCAGTGAAAATGAAACCGAAAGCGTGCACATCATTTAAATGATCATATTGCATTTTAGAGTTATGATTGTGACAAGCATGTATCTCAAATATAATTCAACATCAGAATTATTATAAGTAGAATAGAATTATTTATAGAAACCAGTAGACTCCGACTCATATTAAGCTTTATTTTACATCTACAGAATCGTGAGAAAATCGTGATCTTTATTTTAAGCCAAAAAAATCGTGATTCTCATTTTAGCCAGAATCGTGCAGCTCTACTATTAACGCTTGCTGGTGGGTGTGATTTTGCCAGGTACAATGCGATACTGGATTAACATCTATGTTGACCTGGATTGTCCTTTTTGTTTGAAAAAGCTATTTTCTAATCCCGAAACCCAACCATAAATGTAAATTATTCCCAAAATCAGAGGGGATTGCATAACAATCATGTAGAAGTACATCACCC
The DNA here is from genome assembly GCF_903798145.1 of Danio aesculapii. Taxonomy (NCBI): domain Eukaryota; kingdom Metazoa; phylum Chordata; class Actinopteri; order Cypriniformes; family Danionidae; genus Danio; species Danio aesculapii. The sequence goes on from NC_079449.1 coordinate 38,355,887, forward strand.
TAACCATAAACTTAAACTTAACATAAACTGTAAACATATCCCTTAATTCTGATTGGCTGCTTGGAATGTTGTTCCAGGATCAACATAGTTATTAATCCAGGAACATGGTTGTGACTTGAAGGAAGCCATGTGACTTGTTGGTAAACCATGTGACTTAAAGAGAGCCAAAGGTATTTAGACTTACACTGTAAAACACGGTTAGTTACTTTACCTAAAAATGTGAGTAAATTCATTGTATTTTATAGCGGTTAAGTTGACAACTTATAAATATGCACATAATTCATTTATTTAATCATTTTAAGGCAACAGGTTTACTCACTTTTTTAAGTAAAGTCAACTAATCGCTATTAAACCAATTAGTTTACTCACTTTTTATCTAAAGCAAACTAATAGCTTTTTACAGTGTACTAGAGGGCTGTTAAATGCATGATTCTGATCAACATTTTAATGCTGATTAAATCTTGCAAATTTGCTAAGTATTTGCTCAAGTAGATTACATAGTCAACGCAAATGCACAAACAGAAGAGCATTTTTCTGCAGTCGCATCTCCAGCATAAAAATCACGCAACGTAAAAAGCATTCAGTGAGTTACTAGAGTGAACTTTACAGATCCATCTAGTGGCAAATTTTTAAAAAAGCGACTAGCTACTTTTTTGTGTTACTGGAGATTTTTATAGATGTCCATACTGTACCATTCCTGCTCTTCTCGACGAGCTGCAGGTGATGCCATCGGCCTCTCTCTCACCTCAGAGCACTCACAGGCGGGCCCAGTCCTCGTACAGGAGTGTCTCCCACCTGCAACCGGAGAGAAGATCACCCCTCTGCGTACCAACAGCAAATGACTTAGCACCGCAAGTGTGAGGTATTTCCCTTGTACAGCCAAACTGATCTGCTTCTCCTTTGTTTTAAGTTCAACAATTTAATTTGACCGTTTATTCTTTTCTTGTTCACAATCACTGAGATTTTTGTGATAATTTTGGTACTTGAGTTTATTACATCTGAGAGATTACTGCAAATTCACTACACATCTATACTGATATACTGTTTTCAAAAAGCAATACATTTAGTTAAATTGACATGCATACATAAAGCGTAGTGCAAATATAAATACCCGTTTTTTAACCATAGGCTGTTAAACAAACGTGATGACGTGATGACGTAAGTAATATGCATATTGATGCATGACATATAGTGACATTTAGCGACTTTTCAGGCAGGCCTTGGCACATTTTCATTGAAAATAGTTGGCAACACTGTGTTACTGGAGATTTTTATAGACTCTCATGTGCCTATACTGTACGGTTTGTACTCTTCTCAACAAATTGCTGATGATGGTGTAGGCCCCTCCCTTACCCCAGAGCACGCACAAGCGACCCAGTCCTCATTCAGCAGTCTAGTCTCTCCCACCTGAAGCCTGAGAGCAGATCACCCTTCTGCGTCCCTACTGTAAATGATTTAGCACCACGGGTGTGAGGTATTTCCCTTGTACAGCCAAAGCGATCTGCTTTTCCTTTGTTTTAATTTCAACAATTTAATTTGACTATTTATTCTTTTCTTGTTTACAATCACAGAGATTTTAGTGTTAGTTTCAAAACTTGTATGAGTTTATCACGTCTGAGAGATTACTGCAAATTCACTACACATCTGATACTATACTGTATTCAAAAAGCAATAAATATAAATACCCGTTTATTAACCATAGGCTGTTAAAAAAACATAAACAGTTGAACGTGATGATGTAAGTAATTTGCAAATTGACGTATGATGAAATCTAGCTACATTTAGCTTTTTAGGCAAAGTGTGGTGCCATTTCATTGACAATAGTTGGCAACACTGTTGATACTTCACATCTGGTTTGAACACAGCATTTGGTGTGCGATTATTGTCAGATAAACACATGACTAAAGTAGTTCCATACAGACCTTAACTGCATTATGTTGTGTTCACGCATGTAGATTGCATACAAGTCAATGCTAATATGTGAATAGAGGTGAATTTCTGCCAAACAGCACAGATGATGTGGCATGCATGACGAGTTTGCCGTGAATGTGCATAACCAACATAATCTCACGGCAATTCGTAACTTTTTGATTTAGTGGCTAATTCGTAAGAAATCGTACGATCTACTTTGTACAATTTAGTACGATTTGCTCATCCCCTAATGACGGTTAAGTTTAGGGGTGGGGTTAGGTGCCACGCCTTCTTTTTAAAAATCACACAATTTCGTACGTTTAGCCCCTAAACTGACAAAAAGTAAAATACTTACGTTTTCTCGTGAGATCAGGCTGGAATAACTGTCAACCCTCCTGTTTTTATCGGGATTCTCCCGTATTGTACAATTGGTTACAATAAAGGTATTTTCAGATATTTCTCCTGTTTTTTAATCTTTCTATGATGGGTGCCAGTACACATTAAACAGCCGATCCTCCTTATAGACGATTTACAATGTTTGTAAACAAGGCCTGGGTAATCATCAACAAGCAAAACAAATGCTTTTTTACAGCAAGCTACACCGGTATGGCAGGGTATGTGAACTTACACATAGAGGTAAAGTTGGTTTTATATTGGCACATTCGGACTTTCTCCTTAATATATAATTTCATAAAAGTTTTATTTGCAAACACTAAATAGCGAAATCATATTAGTAAACAATGACTATCAAAGTACAACATTGTACAACATGGTGGGGGGGGGGGGGGTAGAATTCCGTTTTCAGGGAGACAGGACAATACGGGAGGTGGGTGGGAGATAGGTACGAAATTCGGGAGACTCCCGGGAAAAACGGGAGTGTTGGTAGGTATGCATATGTAACTGTTTTTGCTGAAATCATTGCTGCAAACAAAAACAAGTAATGTGTATGATTCAGCATAGCATGAACTTACCTTATATAACATGAGTCTGGAACTGCAGAGTCCAGCATTTTTAATTAGGTTGTCACTTCATTCAGCTCCCTTTTAGCCAAAGACATCTGCGGTTGGCATTAAAAGCAGTGTGATGTACAGTAAAAGTAAAGTTTTCTATTTTTGGACACGAATTTGGCATCCTACTGCACAACACGACATGTTTGCTATTGCAGCTTGTGTTTTTTTGTAACTGAGAACCTGTGTGACGTCTTGTATGATGTAGGTTGGTAATTTGTCTATAGAAAACTCATACCACCCAACCACCAAGGGACACCCCTTGCTCTTAAATGTTAATCTGTTCTGTGATTTCATAAAACAATAGACACTGTTTCTGATTTTGAACACGCGATTTGAAACAGAGCAAAAGTGGACACTCTGGACTTTAGGTGCGTGTTTGAACAGACATATACACATAATAGTAAAAATAATAATAATAATAATAATAATAATAATAATATCAAAACATGTCGATCTTGGTGGGTTTTCTTTTAAACACAACAAATTTTGTCTTAAATGACAGAAAAATGTATATATAGGTATCTCTGCTTTATCTTATTTATATTATTTATGTACTGTATATCATATTTTTACATCACAATGTTGACAGGTATGGTGCATAATTCTTCAAAAACTTCTGCGCAAAGAATTCAACTTGAGCAGAAAATTTCCATTAGGCAAAAAAAATAAATGAGAGTGAGTGACGTGTGAACCCAGCATTCCATATTACTGAATGAGTTTAGCTGTTTCACAGCCTACATCTGTCAAAAATTTTAACAAAACAAGGGTTTTGGATGGGATGTGTAATGCTGGGTTCACACCAATTGGTAACTTAAGCGTTTGTGCAAGTAGATTATGTACACAGTCAATGCAAATGTGCAAATAGACTCTAATATCCACTGGGTAAAACCAATTTCAGAGAATGTGCGACGCTTTTTCTGCAAACACGTGGAATTCGACTTAATCATGGCTTCTGTGATTCAAGTTTGAAATGGGTATTTCAGTCAAATATGTGCTATATTCACTGTTTAATCAAACATGCTTTGTTCTCTCTCTCTCTCTCTCTCTCTCTCTCTCACACACACACACACACACACACAATTTCCAATTATACGTTTTATTATATTGTTTCTATAATTATGGTTTAATGTAAATTTGTCTTTGTTTGGTTGTGGTATTTGTGTCTATTGTTATGGTTTAGTGTGAATTTATGCTTTTTTGGTTTTGGTATTTGTTTCTGTCGTTTTATTTTAATGTAAATTATTATTATTACTGTATTGGTAATCATGCGTCTCCTGTACAGTATACACCCACCGTGTCTATACTGTACGCAAGCAATGTGGCTAAACACTCTATTGGTTCTTTGGGTTTTTATTGGTAATTGCTTTTCATTGGTGGCATGCTATAACCAATACATGCTTAAGAATTTGTCCCAAAAAACACTAGAAACCATTAAAATGAACTGCTTTTGGTGGTTTAAATGTGATGTTTTTTCATGTTTCTAAGGGTTTTAATGGAAATCATTACTACAAATACAAACAATGTGGTCACACTTTATTTTCATGGTCTGTTTGTTGAATTTAAGTTACATTGCATTAACATTCCAACTAATTCTCATTAGATTATAAGTAGAATGTTAGGTTGGGGTTAGTGTAAGTTGATGTACTTGCTGTAAGTTTCTTATAGTCAGTTAAATGTCTGTTGAAAGAGCATATCAACAGATATTAAGCAAACAATCTGCTAATACTGCTAATTTGATGAACCATCAAAATAAAGTGTTACCAGGGGCAAAGCGGACATTTTAAAAGTGGGGGGGGGGGGGGGGGGTGCAGCTGTATGAGATCATACGTTCATATAATTATTAATCACCTGTTTCTAAATGGTCTGTCTCAAAAAGTGAGGGAGATGTATAACCCCCAACAACCCCCACCCCCCCCCCCCCCCCCCCACCCCACCCCGGTTGCTACGCCCCTTAGTGTTACCAACAAAATTTCAGCAGGGTGTTAACATATTTTATTTCACAGCTGTCTGGATACTGTCACAACATTACAAGGTATGTTATTCTAAGATAACAAGATCTCAGTGAATATGTTCACATCCATATTCATATTTATCTGCTAGTCTGTCACACCACTGTTTTGACAGTTTTTGACTATTTGGTGCTGTCTTGTGATTGAATAATATATTGGTTAGTATATATGATAAATTTCTGTCATCTTTGCTTTTTTTACTGTTTGCCGCCATTTTGTGAATGCTATGTTTGTATGTTTTGTGGCAAGTAGCCATGTTTTGCACACTGGAGGCTTGTTTATAGTGTGTAGCTAACTGTAAAACTGTAACTGTAATGCTTTTGTAAGACTTTTTTTTTTTAATTAATCCTAAGATTTCAGTAATGAGTGACACTGACCCATAATCACAAAAAGTTTCAAAAATGTTTTCCATGAGACTTGCTAAACACAACATAAACCACAATAAAAAGTGATTTTGTCAACAATAGTGTGGACATCAGTACTTACAGTAAACTGATGCTACATTCTCTTTATGGCACTGACTCAAAAGGACATTAGGAATTTTGGGATTTGCAGCTACTGCTTTTGTCACGTTAGGCTAGGTGTTTAGCTACCAGCTACATGTATTTCAGTAGCAATTTTTGCCCAACTTCCCTCATTGTTGGTTCAATTGTGGTTTGTTTTGCAAGACATTCTAGCCTGGTTCACGAGGAAATGTAACTATTTTATGTTTTGTCAGTATAATTTAAGTTCAATTTACGAAAATTTTAAAAAGGAGTGGCACCCAACCCCACCCCTAAACCCAACCGTCATTGGGGGATAAGCAAATCATACTAATTGTATAAATGTAATCATACAATTTTTTTATTTATTTATTTTTTTAATTTGCTTGTTTATTTTACAGGGACAATACACTTGACATCGTTATACAAAGATAACCGATGTTGCATACATAGGGCATATAGCATAAAGCTAATTTGCAGCCCTCGTCCCTGGTTAGTCTTTACATTAAAAAAAAAAACAAAAAAACAATCAAGAATGAAACACAATACAACAAACATGTACAATATATACAGAGCCACAAACATAAAATGTAAGTCAATCTGCATAAAGAGAAATATAAACGTGATCAACCTGAAAGAATAATACTTAATGCTCACATTGCTGTAAAGATTTCAACCATTCTTTCAGCTTTACAGAAAAAAACTGGGAGTTCTGATTACAACTTTAAATTAACAGGCATGGCATTCCATAGTTGTGAACATTTTACTGAAAAGGATGACTGACCCACAGTGGTTCTGCATCTGCGGATTCTACAATTCCCACTTACTGCCCCTCTAGTCTTCGCCCCATCACTGCTGAATTTATGTACCAACTCACAATTCGAATTAGCCACTAAATTTAAAAGTTACGAATTGTTGTGAGATTGTGTTGGACATGCTGTACAAGCATTTGTATTATTGCCACAAATCAACGAGTTGGTCCTCCATTTATTAAGATTACCTCATGTTTTGTAAAGTTGGTTGTTATTACTTCCGTCAATGTAAGCCGTCAGATGGATTACTCAAACACAAGCTACTTTGACCATAAATACTCAACGTTTATTTAATGTGTTCACTTACATCTGGAAGATGTATTTTTTTAGACTGTTTGCTCATCTTCAATCCTGTCAGATGTTAAGTACACTGTAAAAAAATCCTGGTTGCCTTAAATTTTTAAACTGAATCTTTAAAATGATGAGTCCATTGAACTTATATTATGTTAAACCGACTTAAAACTGCTCCCATAACTTATAGAATTAAGTTACAACACGATTAACTAACTGAACTAAAAACATGCTGTCATGATTAATTGTTCATATAATTTTTTACAGTGTAGACTGTAAAATATCTTTAAGATTTTTGTGAATAAGTGTTCATTAAACAGTCCTTTTAAAGACATTTTTACGATGTTTGCACACAGAAGATTTTACAGAACAAATGCTCTTTAAAATGCATCTTGCAGGAAGTTAGGTCCATAAATATTTGGACATAGACACAATTCTAACATTTTAGGCTCTATACACCAACACAATCGATTTGAAATGAAATGAACAAAATGTGCTTTAACTGCAGAGTGTCAGCTTTAATTTAGGGGTATTTACATCCAAATAATGTGAACAGTGTAGGAATTACAACAGTTTGTATATGTGCCTCCCACTTGTTAAGGGTCCAAAATTAATAGCACAATTAGATTCTAAGCTGTTCTATGGCCAGATGTGTGTCATTCCCTCATTTTTCCAATTACAATGAGCAGATAAAAGGTCCAGAGTTCATTTCGAGTGTGCTATTTGCATTTGGAATCTGTTACTTTCAACTCTCAAGATGAGAGCCAAAGATCTGTAACTATTAGTCAAGCAAGCCATCATTGGGCTGAAAAAAACAAAACAAACCCATCAGAGAGATAGCAAAAAACATTAGGCCTGGCCAAAACAACTGTTTGGATCATTTTTTTTTAAAAAGAAAGAACGCACCAGTGAGCTCAGCAACACAAAAACACACTCTGAAGACCAGTAAAACAACTGTGGTGGACGACAGAAGAATTCTTTCCCTGGTGAGGAAAACTATCCCTGGTGAGGAAAACTCTTCACAACAGTTGGCTAGATCAAGAACACTCTCCAGGATGTAGGTGTATGTGTGTCAATGTCAACAATCAATAGAAGACTTCACCTGAGTAAATACAGAGGGTTCACCACAAGATGTAAACCATTAGTGAGTCTCAAAAACAGGAAGGCCAGATTGGAGTTCTAAAAAAAAGCCTTTACAGTGCTGGAACAACATCCTATGGACAGATGAGAACAAGATAAATTTGTACCAGAGTGATGGGAAGAGAAGAGTATGGAGAAGGAAAGGAACTGCTCATGAATCCGATTGAGCATGCATTTCACTTGCCGAAGACAAAACTGAAGGGAAAATTCCCCAAGAACAAGCAAAAACGGAAGACAGTTGCTGTAGAGGCCTGGCAGAGCACCAGCAGGAATGAAACCCAGCATCTGGTGATGTCTATGCATTCCAGACTTTAGGCTGTAATTGGCTGCAAAGGATTTGCAACCAAGTGTTAAAAAGTAAAAGTTTGATTTATGATTATTATTCTGTCCTATTACTTTTGGTCCCTTAACAAGTGGGAGGCACATATGCAAACTGTTGTAATTCCTACACTGTTCACCTGATTAATACCCTCATATTAAAGCCTTGAATCTGCAGATCTTGTTCGTTTAATTTCATTCGATTGTGTTGATGTAAAGAGCCAAAAATGTTAAAATTGTGTCAATGTGCAAATATTTATGAACCTAACTGTACGTGTGCTGTAGAACCATCTTTGGGCCTTTACCTATACCATTGATAAAAGGTTGGACCCTAAACATATCTGGATAACGTATAGTGTGTTCCTTGCTTTAATTCATTAAATTCTACTCATGCTTCAGATTGAGTGCCCACAAAAAAGCAATGTTGAGTGTGACAAAATAAGAAGAAAGGGTCTTGATGAAACCTGAAAACACAAGCTGCCATGTTAATGGAAGAATGGCCTTTAAGAATAAATAAGGTAACACTTCTCATGTGTGTTTAGCATATTACTATGTGTGTGCGTGTAAAGAGATATGTGCAGCATAGAAGTGATTGACTATTATTTGTGAAGCTCTTATTCATAAACCTGTTCTGAAATGAAATGCTTTTGAAGTCGAGACTTGCGGCTGAAATAC